>NC_057794.1:93483198-93703286 GCF_018294505.1 Triticum aestivum
CGAGGAGAGGAGGGCAGGCAGGCAGGGAGAGAGGTGGCGTGGCGCGGTGGCGCGCGCGCGCGCCGGCCACACTCCCCTCCCTCTGTCGGGACGAAGACGACAGAGGAGGGAGGTGGGCTGGGCCGGCTGCTGGCTGGGCCAGCCAGCTGGTTGGGCCGCACAGTGGAGGAGCCCAGGTAAGGTTTCCCTCTTTTATTTATTTCTGTTTTCTAATTTCTGACATTTGTTTTGATTTAAATAAAATATTAAATCATTTTATTAACTTATGCCCATTTTTGCAGGAGCTAGATATATTATTCCAGAGCTCCTTTATAATTGGCATAATATTTGGACATATATTAATATATATAATAAATATATTTCCAAAGCAAATATTTATGCATTAATTCCAAATGCCCAAAATAAATACCTATGAGCTCTTAAAATATTGGTTTGATTTTTTTATCTCTGTCCAATATTTTCAGAGAGCAACATGAGCATTTTCTTGGACCTTTTTGGAGAAATTTTTATTTGGATCATTTTAAAAAATGATTCTGAGGGTTTCACAGATCCCCATCTCAAGTTTCTGATGAAAGAGTAAACATGATGCAACACTCTAATGCATGGCTAACTAGGATGTGACAACTCACCCCCACTCAAAAGAATCTCGTCCCGAGATTTGGTTTCCTCCGGGAAGAAGGCGGGATACTCGAGTCGAAGACGATCCTCCCTTTCCCAGGTTGCTTCATCCTCCAAATGGTGCGACCATTGAACTTTGAGAAACTTGATATTATGACGTCGGGTGGTACGTTCGGCCTGATCGAGGATACGAATGGGGTACTCTCGATATGTAAGATTATCTTGGAGATCAAGCGTTTCATGGTCCACTTCACGGATAGGATCCGAGAAGCAACGCCTGAGTTGAGAAACATGGAAGACATCATGGACCCTGGAGAGGTGCGGAGGTAGTTCCAACTGGTAGGCAACTTCTCCTCGTTTGGCGAGGATGCGAAAAGGTCCAATGTAACGAGGAGCCAATTTGCCTTTGATACCGAAACGATGGGTTCCCTTCAGAGGGGTGACCCGAAGATAAGCCTTCTCGTCAACCTCGAAATTCATAGCCTTATGTTTTCGGTCATATTGACTCTTTTGACGAGATTGGGCTGTTTTCAACTTTTCACGAACGATGCGAACTTGTTCTTCTGCTTCCTGAATCATGTCCGGGCCAAAGAATTTTCTTTCCCCGGTCTCTGACCAGTTAAGGGGTGTTCGACACCGTCGTCCATAGAGAACTTCAAAAGGGGCTTTACCCAAGCTAGATTGATAGCTGTTGTTGTAAGCGAATTCGGCAAATGGAAGGCACTTCTCCCAGTCCATTCCGAATGAGATAACAGAGGCTCGAAGCATGTCTTCTAGAATCTGGTTGACGTGTTCCACTTGACCACTCGACTGAGGGTGGAAGGCGGTGCTAAAGGAGAGACGAGTCCCCATAGCATTTTGGAAACTTTCCCAAAATCGAGAGGTGAAAAGACTTCCTCGATCCGAGTTAATTTCCAAAGGAACACCATGGAGAGACACTATTCGGGAGATGTACAAATCTGCCAGCTGACTAGCGGTTATACTCTCACGAACAGGTAAGAAATGGGCTACTTTGGAAAGACGATCGACCACGACGAAAATAGCATTATTCCCTCTCTTGGTCCTGGGAAAACCGGTAATGAAATCCATACCAATTTTATCCCATTTCCATTCAGGAATAGCTAAGGGTTGAAGGGTGCCAGCAGGCCGTTGGTGCTCTGCTTTTACACGACGACAGACGTCGCAATTAGCAATAAACTGAGCAATTTCTCTCTTCATCCTAGTCCACCAGAACCTCTGGCGTAGGTCCTGATACATCTTAGTACTACCGGGATGAATGGTGAGAGGAGATTCATGAGCTTCCTTAAGGATCAATTGCCGTAGATGCTGGTTCTTGGGAACCACTAGACGGTTCTCAAAGTACACAACACCATGATCATTTGTGGAGAAACAACTAGCACCTCCGCTAGCAATGTTCTCTTTGATTTTAGATATTCCCTTATCTCGCCTTTGGGCAGCGATGATTTGATCCGTAAGAGTAGGTTTTGCTACCAAGGTGGAAAGAAAACCTTGAGGTACAATGTGAAGGTTAAGCTTTCGAAATTCCTCATGGAGGAGCGGTTGACTTTGTTGTAACATCAGGTTGTTACAATAAGATTTATGACTTAGCGCATCAGCCATGACGTTGGCTTTCCCTGGGGTGTAAGTTATTCCTAAGTCGAAGTCTGTGATCAATTCAACCCAACGTCTCTGCCTGAGATTCAAATCCGGTTGGGTGAAAATGTACTTCAGACTTTGGTGATCAGTGAATATTTCGCAACGATTACCGAGGAGGTAATGTCGCCAGGTCTTAAGTGCATAGACTACGGCTGCAAGCTCTAGATCATGAGTAGGATAATTCTCCTCATGTGGGTGCAATTGCCGTGAAGCGTAAGCAATTACGTGTCGATCTTGCATAAGAATGCAACCTAGTCCTTGTCGCGAGGCGTCGCAGTAGATAACAAAGTCCTTGGAAAAGTCTGGCGGTACCAGTACGGGAGCAGAGGTCAGGCGTCTTTTCAGTTCCTGAAAGCTGTGCTCACATTGTGGAGTCCATTCGAACTTCTTATCTTTCTTGAGGAGTTCGGTTAGGGGTTTAGCAACTTTGGAGAAGTTCTCGACAAAGCGACGACAATAGCTCGCTAAGCCTAGAAAACTCCGGACTTGCTTGACCGATTCAGGTGGAGTCCAATTAAGGACGGCTTGAACTCGCTCAGGGTTAACAGCAATACCTTTACCAGATATTACATGACCTAGATAGGTCACTTCTGACAACCAGAATTCACATTTAGAAAATTTGGCATAAAGGCGATGCTCTCGAAGTTTCTTCAACACTAGCCTTAAATGTTCGGCATGTTCTTCCTCGTTCTTGGAGTAGATGAGTATATCATCGAGATAAACTACGACGAATTTATCCAAATACTCCATGAAGATTGAGTTCATTAACCGAGAAAAGGTGGCTGGAGCGTTGGTTAAACCGAAGGACATGACGGTGTACTCGTATTGGCCATAACGAGTGACAAAGGCCGTTTTAGGAATGTCCCCGTTTCTGATTTTGATTTGATGGTAGCCCAACCTCAAATCCATCTTGGAGAAGACTGAGGATCCAGCGAGCTGATCATACAGGTCGTTGATCCTGGGAAGCGGATATTTGTTATTGATTGTGACCAAGTTGACAGGTCGGTAATCTACAACCATCCGGTCCGTACCATCCTTCTTCTTGACGAATAGGACGGGGCAAGCCCACGGAGATGAGCTAGGTCGGATGAAACCCTTTTTCAAGGACTCATCGAGTTGTTTCTTAAGCTCGGCTAGCTCTAGGGGTGCCATCTTGTAAGGTCTTCTAGCAATCGGAACGGTTCCTGGAATGAGGTCTATTACGAACTCAACATCCCTGTCAGGTGGAACACCTGGCAATTCCTCTGGAAAAACATCCGGGAAGTCACGGACTACCGGAATGTCCTCAAGGTCTGGCAAGGGGCTGGCGTTAAGAGAATATAATTGTCGCTTGGCTATTCGGGTCAAGACATTGACTATCTTCCCCGAAGGATGGGTGAGTTGAACAGTCCTAGAGAAGCAATCAATTTTTGCTTGATGAGCCGACATCCAGTCCATACCTAAAATGATATTAATATCTGAAGATTTAAGGGCTATCAAAGACGCGAGAAAGACAAGTCTGTCGACTTGGATTTCATTTCCATAACTTACCCTAGAGGTCTGCCATCTAGAACCAGGGGTAGAAATTTCCATAGTAGATGGCATGTCACAGAATGCAACGTTATGCAAACGAGCATAATTTTCGGATATAAAAGAATGAGAGGCTCCTGTATCGAAAAGAACAGATGCCGGGTGGCAATTAACAAGAAGCGTACCGAGAACGATGTTGGGATCCTCTTGAGCTTCTTCGGCAGAGATACAGTTGACATGGCCACGTGAAGCGGTGACCGGTTTAGCATGAAACACTTTCCCTGTCGGCTTGCCACGGCCAACAGCTTTAGTAGATTGATTGGGGTTGGTCTGGGGACACTCACGCATATAGTGACCAGATTCCCCACACTTGAAACAAGTCACGGAACTGGTACGTGGAGGAGCATTATTGATTGGACCCCCATAGGGCTTGGCTGGAGCAGACTGTTGAACGGGGCGAGGCGCCTGGAAAGATGGCCTCGGTGTGAACCTGGGTGGCAGGGCGGTGTTGGGTACCCACACGCGGCGCTTCTGGGGACCAGCACCGGATGAGGAACCCATATCACGGCCATGCTTGCGTGTTGCGTCATAGTCAGTCTGACCAGTTTCAGCACTGATGGCTTTGTTGACAAGTTTCTGAAAAGATGTGCACTCATGCAGACGGAGGTCGCGGCGAAGCTCAGGACTAAGTCCCTTACGGAACCTTGCTTGCTTCTTGGCGTCAGTAGAAACTTCCTCGGTTGCATATCGTGCGAGATTACCAAACTCCCTACTATAAGCATCCACAGAAAGTCGGCCTTGGGTGAAATTGCAGAATTCCTCACGTTTACGGTCCATGAGACCCTCCGGAATGTGATGTTCACGGAAAGCCTCGCTGAATTCAGCCCAAGTAGTGACATGGTCTGCTGGGCGCATAGCTCCATAATTTTCCCACCATAGACTGGCGGGGCCTTCAAGATGATATGCAGCAAAGGTGACCTTGTCAGCCTCCGCTACCAGCGCGGAACGCAGTTTGTGAGAGATACTGCGAAGCCAGTCATCGGCGTCGAGAGGCTCGACGGAGTGGTGGAACGTGGATGGACGTAATTTGATAAAATCACTGAGTGACACCACGTTAGTCCTCTGATGGTGTGCTGTGTTCTGTTCAATACGCTCCAACAAACGGTTGGTTTCCCGCTTGTTTCTCTCAGCTTCCATCATAACCTCGGCTAATGAAGGAGGATGAGGCAGATTTGCATCCCTGACTTCACTGCCTTCGGCCTGCTCTTGAGGAGCAGGGTTAGTGCGCGTGTTGACCATCCTAGGTAAACAAGACAATGAGTTAGTCAGGATGATAATTTCCGACATAGGATACATAATGTAAGGAATAACTCGGAATGCAAGATGATCATCCGTATGACATGGTAGATACAGAAACTGCTTCTTTTATTCCATCGTCATACACACCATACAGGGTTTAGTACAAGACCAAACAAAGTACTAATATGGTGAAAAAAAAGGATTACATCTCATCGGAGGCATCCCAAGCTCCTATACATTATTTTTCTACACCTCCGGAAAGAGTACAAACTAGGTCATATCCCACGAGTCACGCGGGACGATAGAAGACATAGCTAGTGCGAACTAGTGATACTACCACTAACTCAGACCGATCCGTAGTAGTCCTCGTAGAAGTCACCTCCATAGCCTGGAAGTTCAACATGATCATCCGGAAACAGACGGTCTCGCGGAGCTTGTGGACCATAGGGGCTAGGATGAGGCCTTGGACCAACAGACGGTGGCCTGCGGGGACCGCGAGGTGGGGTGATGCCTCCTACATCACGCCAAACCATCACGTCCGGCAGAGCAGATCTCACAGGATAGAGATCACGCATATCTGAATATCCAGCTTGCACCGCCGGTGCGAACCGAGTCAAAGTGGCCCAGTGGTCAGCACGGGTATTGAAGAGCTCTAACCTTAAGGCCCGATTTTCACGGTCCTTATCCTCGAGCATCTCAGCAGTGGTGCGAGTCTGTGAGTCCTCCTGAGTGGGGTCAGCATAAATAGCCTGGAGATACCCTTGTGCTCCCGGAAGTGATCCTGGCATATACCGGAAATCAGAGTCCCGAAATAAACCAGATCTGACTCGCATAATGGTCATCATAGAGTAGGCGGCGTCTTGCACAGCCATCTCAATAGTAACCCCGAGTCCATAGGAGCAGTGAAGAGGCTCGGTGGATCCAGGATAAGATGGAAATATCCTGACAGTGCAGAGATACTGGCTTTGATTAAAGTCTCGGAATTGCTCTTCAACCGTGTACTCAGGATACCATCGGTATCCAGCCTCAGTCATTACCCTGACCAACTTGGCAGTATGGCCGGGTACATCTAGGCATCGAGTCAGGCGAACCACTTGATTGAGGTCGCGAGTGGCCATCTGAAAGCACAATCATAATGCAAGGGCATTAGAATTTCTAGCAAAATTTCGGCAGCATAACAGCTGTAAATGCTCAAAAAGGATTTTGAGACATTTGACAAAGAATTTCGTACACACTCAACATCATCATATCAAAGTTCTGAATCCATTCTAACAACATCATGTGGTAGTAAAACTGAACTAGGCTTGAACCCATCAACTTATAAGGTACTACTGATTAGTAACTCGTGATCCTGATAGAGAGAACATATCCTAATTCCTTAACCCCCGGTGGAAGAATGGACTGACTCAGATCAGAAGGTCATAAGATAAAGGAGTAAAAAGAGCCTTACGTTCCAACCCACAAACAATTCCCCTACATATAACTAAAGAATTTCTAGACTCAACATCGACCAGTTTGGCTTGGAGAACCTACAGGCAGTCCGGCTCTGCTACCAACGCTGTCAGGACCCCGACTCGATGTCACATCGATCTAGCCGGTAACACCTCATATCACTTTGCGGCCTCACGCACGGTATTCCCACGGGTGTCGCCTTACCTTTGCCCGGGACCGTTTGCGCCTTTTGGCTCACGTATATGATAGTGTCGCTAGCATCCATATGATAAGGAGCCCGGGCTGACATGACTAGTCGTAAACCCAAAGTGGCACAGACTTACAGGGACAGGCATCCATGACCCATCCTCGAACGTGTCGGTCATCAGCAAGTGGGTCCGGGCTGTAGCACTGGGCTAGCAGGACTCCGGTAAACCGGGCTGTAGCGGGCTAACAGGACTCCGGTACTCAAAGCGTGACATTTCCCCGAAGGGACAGACACAGGAACGAAGAAGGACACATGCCGGCTAGCCTAAGTGTTCCAGAGCAGTAGCAAGCTACCATGGCTCAGCGGTAACACTAGGAGACATTTCCCGGTAAGAGAGGCTACTAAAGATAAACAACTAGATAGTCAGATCCCACACATACCAAGCATTTCAATCATACACACAATATGCTCGATATGTGCAAATACAACGAAGCATCACAACATGACTCTACGACACAAGTACTTTATTTAAGGCTCAGGGAGCCATACATAACACACACAAAGGTACGGGTCTCACGACCCAACATACAAGTCATACAGTCATACAATCCGGCAGCGGAAGTACATTGTCTGAGTACAGACAACTAGTAAAATAGAAGAGGCTTGGAAAGCCTAGCTATACTACGTGGTCCATCACAAGCTCAGGGTCACCACCTGGGTCTTTAGCCTACTCGTTGATGTCAACGTCTACATAGAACCCATCAGAAGGGGTTGCAGCGTCTTCTGTAAAATGTAGATTATAGCAACATGAGTACAAAGGTACTCAGCAAGACTTACATTAGATCCTACATACATGCATATTATCAAGAAGGGTTGGTGGAGTTATTGCAGCAAGCCAGCTTTGACTCTTGGCTAGACTATCCTACGATACTCCAACTTGAAATGTTTTGCGCACACGAGTCCACTACTCACCACTTCAATACACTACCGAGGATCCACCTCCGTCTTCCTACGGAAGAGCCATCCTCGGCACTCACACTTATCTTGAGGCTTTTAGTAGTTTCCATTTACTTGTCTATGAACTGTATCGGCAACCAAGTAGTCCTTTACCGCGGACGCGGCTATTCGAATAGATTATGATAACCCTGCAGGGGTGTACTTCTTCATACATGTTTCCACCACTTAGCGTCTGCACACGACATGTGCTCGGCAGACTTCAAGCGAAAGCCGACGTGGGTGTAGACCACGACCTACCTAAACACTTAAGCCTCTAGTCCAGGTTTATCGCCTATTCAGGTTCCATCCGCAGGGAGTCCGGCCGAGGTTTCCCATACGGCCCCGAACGATGTGAACAGGGTTCCCGAGATACCTAACGGGTATCCGGTACACCCGGCCACGTACCTACCGCATCACAGCCCACCCCTACGGTCAGCGCTGTCCACGGCCTCCAGTAGGCTACAAACACCAGAAACTACTTGCAACTCCTGGACAGAGAGCTAGGGTGAATAAGAAGTCGAGCGGGGTCATATTTCAGGGCCCAATGCATGGTAGTAGCTGTATCTTAAATCACATATACAGATCTCGGTGCTTAGGGTCGGCTTCAATGAAACAACCCACCATGTACTCCTACATGGCCTCTCATCGATACCTTTACCAAATCGTGTTCACCACACCACTCTCATTACCGACATTAACATTTCACTCTAGCCCATCACCCAGATGAACCAGACCTGACACGACTCTAAGCATAGCAGGCATAGCAAGGTAGGAACAACACATACACATGGCTCAATCAACTCCTACACATGCTAGTGGGTTTCATCTAGTTACTGTGGCAATGACAGGTCATGCAGAGGAAATGGGTTCAACTACCGTAGCACACAGCAGTTTGAAACGCGTTGTCTTAATGCAGTAAAAGAGAGCAGGAGCGAGAACATGGGATTGTATCGATATGATCAAATGGTTGGTTGCTTGCCTGATGGTTCGATGCACTGATACGGTTCTTCGTTAGGGTAATCACGGTACTCCTCGGGGGCAGAACCTGTCGCAAAGGACATCGATACACAAGCATCACCAAACAATGTGCAACAATATGATGCATGCATGAAACATGGCAATATGAGTGTGTTGGGCTAATGCAACTAAAACCAGAAGGGTTTGAACAAATTTGAATCAAGGATTCAAATTTCAAACTCAAACATGGCCTCTTTTAAGTGCTTTTTCTTGTTCTGCTTAAAACATCAATTTAACTTGTTTGATCATGCATGAAAATAGTACAGATGGATAGATTGGATTTTTCTGATCATTTTTCATATATAATTTGTCCAATTTGGAGTTACAGAATAAAAGTTATGAATTTTTGAAGTTTAAATAATATTCTGGAATTTCCTGATTTAAATTAAATCCAGAAATTATAATTATTGCGCCAGCATGACGTCAGCATGACGTCAGTGGTCAACTGTGGCTGGCTGGGGTCAAACCTGACGTGTGGGGACCACACGTCAGTGACAGGGGGATTTAACAGAATTAAATTAATCCTAATTAGGGATTAGTGGCGCCGGGGCCCACTGGTCAGTGTCAGAGGGTTAACTAACAGTGGTTAGCGCTAATCCTAATTAGCTACAGGGCTGGGCCCACCTGTCAGGGACTCAGGGGGGTTCCTGCCGTGGTCAAAGTGGGTCAAACCCACCGGCGACATGACGCCGGCGAGGCCCGAGACGGCGGCGCGACGCGGGATCGCGCTACAGGGCACGGGCGAGGCCGTGCTTGGGCTCGTTGGAGAGCCCTTGCTCCCGCGCGTCGAACGGTGGTGGTGGCCGAGCCTGGGGTGGCCGGAGTCGACGACGGCGAGCTCGGCTGCGGCCGCCGGAGTTCGGGTGCAGTCGGAATCGGCGTTGCAGGGGGTTTGGGGAGGCGTTGGTGTGTGCTACGTGCTCCTGGTGAGGTGTGGAGCACGATGGTGTGCTCGGTTGGGTGCTACGGTGACCGTGGCCACGACGGCGACATCGCCGGCGGCGTGGAGCTCTCGGCCAAGGTGGGGCTAGGGCCTAGAGGTCGGGAGAGACCAGGGGAGAAGGGGGAAACGATCCGGGGGCTCACCGCGGAGCTGCAGGGATGGTTAGCGGGCTCGGGGACGCGCTGGAGACGACGAATTCAACGGCGACGATGGTCGGAGCCCGAAGAGGGGAACGGTGACGTGGCGGCGATGCAGGGCTTCCGGGGAGCTGTGGAGCGGTGGGGAGGAAGAGGGGGTCGTGGCGGAGCTTCTGAGCTAGTCGGGGGAGCGAGGGGTGGCCGGAGACGGCTGCTGTGACGAACGGCGGCGAGGATGGTGTTCGGCCGTGTGAGAGAGAGAGCGAGGGAGAGGAGGGAAGAGCCGGGGGAGAGTGAGAGAGAGCAGGGGGGAGGCGTGGCGTCGTCCAGGGGCATTGAGGCGAGGAAAGGAGGGCAGGCAGGCAGGGAGAGAGGTGGCGTGGCGCGGTGGCGCGCGCGCGCGCCGGCCACACTCCCCTCCCTCTGTCGGGACGAAGACGACAGAGGAGGGAGGTGGGCTGGGCCGGCTGCTGGCTGGGCCAGCCAGCTGGCTGGGCCGCACAGTGGAGGAGCCCAGGTAAGGTTTCCCTCTTTTATTTATTTCTGTTTTCTAATTTCTGACATTTGTTTTGATTTAAATAAAATATTAAATCATTTTATTAACTTATGCCCATTTTTGCAGGAGCTAGATATATTATTCCAGAGCTCCTTTATAATTGGCATAATATTTGGACATATATTAATATATAATAAATATATTTCCAAAGCAAATATTTATGCATTAATTCCAAATGCCCAAAATAAATACCTATGAGCTCTTAAAATATTGGTTTGATTTTTTTATCTTTGTCCAATATTTTCAGAGAGCAACATGAGCATTTTCTTGGACCTTTTTGGAGAAATTTTTATTTGGATCATTTTAAAAAATGATTCTGAGGGTTTCACAGATCCCCATCTCAAGTTTCTGATGAAAGAGTAAACATGATGCAACACTCTAATGCATGGCTAACTAGGATGTGACACTCCAGGTCAACACACACAGCGGCCATCGCGCCACGGACCACCATCAGCTCCTAGTGGTGGGGAGTTGGAGGCATGAGGATGTTTCGCAGGCGCCATTTAAGCAATCAGGTCGTGGCCGTGATAGAGATCGGTGGGTTACCTGACTGGATCCGAACAGAACGTAGATGTGGTTGAAGCCGTGGTTGCGGTGGCGGCGGTTTGAGATGCCGGTAGGGGGAGGCGCGAGGGGGGGATTGTAACACCCCGGATGTAACTTTCCCAATTTGTACTCCAACTCTTGCCGTTTCCGGCGTTAAGTTATTTTATTTTCTCGGGTTCAGGTTTTTTTCTCCGTGTGTTGTTGTCGTTGTCATGCATCTCATATCATGTCATCATGTGCATTGCATTTGCATACGTGTTCGTCTCATGCATTCGAGCTTTTTCCCCGTTGTCTGTTTTGCATTCCGGCGCTTCGTTCTCCTCCGGTGGTCATTTCTACCTTTCTTTCATGTGTGTGGATTAAACATTTCCGGATTGGACCGAGACTTGCCAAGCGGCCTTGGTTTACTACCGGTAGACCGCCTGTCAAGTTTCGTATCATTTGGACTTCGTTTGGTACTCCAACGGTTAACCGAGGGACCGAGAAGGCCTCGTGTGTGTTGCAGCCCAACACCCCTCCAATTTGGCCCAAAACCCACCTAAACCCCTTCTATCATCTAGAGCGTTCGATCACGATCGCGTGGCCAAAAACCGCACCTCATTTGGACTCTCCTAGCTCCCTCCATGCCTATTTAAAGACCCCCTCTGTTTTCTTCTTCTTCCTCCCGAAACCCTAGATCCGACACCTCGCGCGCGCCGGACACAATTTCCACCGACGGACGTGTCCGCCCGACCTGCCCGCTGCCAGGTGTCGCCGCCCCATTGGCCGCGCCGCCGCCCCACATCCCCGCGCCGCCGAGCTCGCCGGGCCCGTGGCCGGCCCGCTCGCGCCGCGCCCGGGCCAGAGGCGCCTCCCCGCGCCGCCCCACTCCTCCGCGCCCGACCCCGCCACCTTGCTCCTCCTCGCCGGCGAGCCGGAGCCCGCGCCGGCCACCGCCTCCTCACCGTGGTCGCCGCGCCGCCGCCTTGCTCCGCCTCGCCGCCCCGCCACTCGACGCCGCCACACCGCCGCCCTCGTCCGTCGCTGCCAAACGCCGCGCCGGCTCCGACCGCCCCCTCTCCGGCAAAGTCCCGGCCGGCTCCGGCAAGATCCGCCACCGCCTCGGCTTCCGTGCACCGTTGACTTTTATCTCGGGGTTGTTTTTTTCTTCTAAGTCCCTAAAATCCCAGATCCATGTGCTCATGTTCATAGCCTCGTAACTTTGCATCCGTAGCTCCGATTCATGCATATAGCATATCAAAATGTTCATCTCAGGGAGTACATCATTTCATTCCATTGTATCATTTTCATTTGAGTTCATCTTGATGCCCAAAATGCTGTTAGAAGAGGGCTACTTGAGTTATTTGTCAGATCTGCTACTCCGTTTAGCACTTTTGTCATTTTTGTCATGATTAATGTGTGCATGATATGCCCTGATGCTCTACATGTGTTTTGTTAAGGGTTTTGTCATCTCTCAAGAGGTGCAACCCATGTATTTTTATGATGTGTGTGGTGACTTGTGCAAGCTTGCAAAGTGGTGCACTTGCTAATTCTGTTTTCAGGGACTTAGTAATTTCACTAGTCCTGGAGCTGTTTATCCCGTGATGCCATATGTTCATGTTGTTTCCTAGTGATCCTTACCTCTTTTGAGGATGATCAGTAAGGGAGTTTTGTTAATATTGTAGTGCTCTATCCATCCATGTTTTTGTTTGCAATTATGGAGCACCCTAGCTTGAGTCAATCGAGCTCTACTTTTGCTACTTTGTGAATCTGGGCAGATTGTCATCTTGTTTGCAATTTTGCCGGTGATGTTGTAGTTGATCCGTGCATGCTATGCTATTGTTCTTGCTATTGTTCTTGCTATTGTTCTTGCTATTGTTCAGGTCCTATAACATGTAGTTTTGTTGCTCCGAAGTGTGCTACCTGATCTGAAATTCCAGACAAGTGTTAATTTCACCAAGTCTGAGATCTGTTTGCCATATGCATTTTTGCCATGCTTGTTTGAACCTGTTAATGGATGAATTGGCCGTAGCTCAGTGCTAGACTTTTGTTAAGCATCATGAATGCATCCCTGCCATGTATTTTGTTGTCATGTTTGGGTGTTGTAGCATGTTCATCTCGTTGCATTTAGATGGCTACTTGCTGTAAATCGCAGACCGGTGCCTTATTTGAATCGCTTGCCATTTCCAAACCGTAGCTCCGATTCCGGCGTTCTTTATATCGTTTTCAAGCAATTTCATCTCATCTTTCCAGTGGCACGCTTGGATTTCCAAGTTGAGGCCAGGTTATTGCATTTCCTGTCACATCTTGCATATGCATCCCTCATAGCATACCATCCTTGCATCTTTTTGTTTGATCCTTGCACGTGGTTGATTTGTGTCCTTGTTGCTTGTTTATGTTGTTTGGGTAGAGCCGGGAGACGAGTTCGCTAACGAGGAGCCCGTTGAGTTTGCTTTCGAGGATCCAGTCAACTCTGACAACTTTGCAGGCAAGATGATCATACCCTCGAAATCACTACTATCTTTGCTTTGCTAGATGCTCGCTCTTTTGCTATGCCAATGCTACGATGCCTACCACTTTCTTTCAAGCCTCCCAATATTGCCATGTCAAACCTCTAACCCACCATGTCCTAGCAAACCATTGATTGGCTATGTTACCGCTTTGCTCAGCCCCCTCTTATAGCGTTGCTAGTTGTAGGTGAAGATTGGAGGCCGTTCCTTGTTGGAACATTTTTTTACTTGTTGGGATATCATTATATTGCCATGTTTATCTTAATGCATCTATATACTCGGTAAAGGGTGGAAGGCTCGGCCTCTCGCCTAGTGTTTTGTTCCACTCTTGCCGCCTTAGTTTCTGTCATATCGGTGTTATGTTCCCGGATTTTGCGTTCCATACGCGGTTGGGTTATAATGGGAACCCCTTGATAGTTCGCCTTGATTAAAGCTTTTACAGCAATGCCCAACCTTGGTTTTACCATTTGCCACCTAGCCTCTTTTTCCCTTGGGTTTCCGGAGCCCGAGGGTCATCTTATTTTAAACCCCCCGGGCCAGTGCTCCTTTGAGTGTTGGTCCACCGGTCAGCTGCCGGTGGCCACCAGGGGCAACTCTGGGCTGGCCTACCCGTACCTAAGACAATCTGATTGTGCCCTGAGAAAGAGATATGTGCAGCTCCTATCGGGATTTGTCGGCACATTCGGGCGATGTTGCTGGTCTGGTTTTAACCTGTCGAAGTGTCTTGAAGAACCGAGATACCGAGTCTGATCGGAACGTCTTGGGAGGAGGTCTATTCCTTCGTTGACCGTGAGAGCTTGTCATGGGCTAAGTTGGGACTCCCCTGCAGGGATTTGAACTTTCGAAAGCCGTGCCCACGGTTATGGGCAGATGGGAATTTGTTAATGTCCGGTTGTAGATAACTTGAACCTTAACTTAATTAAAATGAATCAACTGAGTGTGTTACCGTGATGGCCTCTTCTCGGCGGAGTCCGGGAAGTGGACACGGTGTTGGAGTAATGTTTGCACAGGTTGTTCTCTAGTTTCTCGCTCGCGCTTTGCCTCCTCTTCTCGCTCTCTTTTGCGAACAGATTAGCCACCATATCTGCTAGTCGCTTGCTGCAGCTCCACATATTTACCTTGCCTTACCTATTAGCTTAAATAGTCTTGATCGCGAGGGTGCGAGATTGCTGAGTCCCTGTGGCTCATAGATTACTATTACACCAGATGCAGGGCCTGATGATTCCGCTCCAGGTGACGCGCTCGAGCTCAAGTGGGAGTTCGACGAAGACTCTCAACGTTACTATGTTTCCTTTCCTGATGATTAGTAGTGGTGCCCAGTTGGGGGTGATCGGGACCGTGTCGCATGTTGGGTTCTCTTTTATTTTGGCACCGTAGTCGGGCCATGAGTGTTTGGATGATGTAATGTTATTTATGTACTTGATTGACGTGGCGAGTGTAAGCCAACTATGTTATCTCCCCTTTATTATCTATATTACATGGGATGTTGTGAAGATTGCCTAACTTTGACACATGCCTTCAATGCGATTATGCCTCTAAGTCGTGCCTTGACACGTGGGAGATATAGTCGCATAGAGGGTGTTACAGGGATACTAAGGGTGGGGATTTGGTTAGAGGAATAAATTTTGAAATCCCCCGCCTAAAGAAAATTTTGCTGCGAAACTTGAAACATGGGCGGGGGAAACACACAACATAGACGAAGTGCGTAAAATACTCGTGTGCAAGAAGAAAGAAAGTTGGCAGATCCCGTCTCCAAAAAATGTACATGTGTACTTGATTTTTTCGGTCAATGGTACGTCTGGTTTATTAGGAAACATCGCACAGGTAACTGATAACCCACAAGTATAGGGGATCATTTGTAGCCTTTTCAATAAATAAGAGTGTTGAACCCAACGAGGAGCTAAAGGCAGAACAAATATTCCCTCAAGTTATATCGACCACCGATACAACTCTACGCACACTTGACGTTTGCTTTACCGAAAACAAGTATGTAACTATTTTGTAGGTGTGATGCTAGAACTACTTTGCAAGAATAAAACTACAAATAAATTGGAAGGTAATAAAGCTTTTGTCAACAAGAAAGTCATTTGTCCCTAGGCAATCTATAACAAGTACTGGTAATCATTCTTGTAATATATGGGGGAGAGGCATGAGCTAACATACTTTCTCTACTTGGATCATATGCACTTATGGTTGGAACTCTAGCAAGCATCCGCAACTACTAAAGATCATTAAGGTCGTGAAACCCAACCATAGCATTAAGTATCAAGTCCTCTTTACTCCCATACGCCATAACCCACCTATCCGCGCTTAAGTTTCTGTCACTCTCGCAACACAGACAATAAGAAAATCATGAACATATTGCAACACTGATACGTCCATTTTGCATCATGCTTTTATATCGATATTTATTGCATTATAGGCTGTTATTACACATTATGTCACAATACTTATGCCTATTCTCTCTTATTTTACAAGGTTTACATGAAGAGGGAGAATGCCAGCAGCTGGAATTCTGGGCTGGGAAAGGAGCAAATATTAGAGACCTATGTTGCACAACTCCAAAAGTCCCGAAACTCCATGAAAGTCAGTTTTGGAATATATAAAAATATTGGGCGAAGAAAGCACCAGAGGGGGGCCACCCACCATCCACGAGGGTGGGGGCGCGCCCTACCCCCTGAGCGCGCCCCCTGTCTCGTGGGCCCCCTGGCAGGCCTTCGGTGCCCATCTTTTGCTATATGACGTCTTTTGCCGTGAAAAAAAATCAGGAGGAAGCTTTTGGGATGAAGCACTGCCGTCTCGAGGCGGAACCAATCTAGGGCTCCGACGAAGCTGTTCTGCCGGGGAATTATCCCTCCGGGAGGGGGAAATCATCACCATCGATCCTCTCATTGGGAGGGGGTCAGTCTCCATCAACATCTTCACCAGCACCATCTCATCTCAAACCCTAGCTCATCTCTTGTATCCAATCTTTGTCTCAAAACCTCAGATTGGTACCTGTGGGTTGCTAGTAGTGTTGATTACTCCTTGTAGTTGATGCTAGTTGGTCTATTTGGTGGAAGATCATATGTTCAGATCCTTTATGCATATTAATACCCCTCTGATTATGAACATGAATATGATTTGTGAGTATTTACGTTTGTTCCTGAGGACATGGGAGAAGTCTTGCTATAAGTAGTCATGTGAATTTGGTATTCGTTCGATATTTTGATGAGATGTATGTTGTCTTTCCTCTAGTGTGTTATGTGAACGTTGACTACATGACACTTCACCATTATTTGGGCCTAGGGGAAGGCATTGGGAAGTAATAAGTAGATGATGGGTTGCTAGAGTGATAGAAGCTTAAACCCTAGTTTATGCGTTGCTTCGTAAGGGGCTGATTTGGATCCATATGTTTCATGATATGGTTAGGTTTACCTTAATACTTGTTTTGTAGTTGCAGATGCTTGCAAGAGGGGTTAATCATAAGTGGGATTCTTGTCCAAGTTAGGGCAGTACCCAAGCACCGGTCCACCCACATATCAAATTATCAAAGTAACGAACGCGAATCATATGAGCTTGATGAAAACTAGCTTGACGATAATTCCCACATGTCCTCGGGAGCGCTTTCCTTTATATAAGAGTTTGTATAGGCTTGTCCTTTGCTACAAAAAGGATTGGGCCACCTCGCCGCACCTTGTTTACTTTTGTTTCTTGTTACCCGTTACGAATTACCTTATCACAAAACTATCTGTTATCGATAATTTCAGTGCTTGCAGAGAATACGTTACTGAAAACTGCTTGTCATTTCCTTATGCTCCTCGTTGGGTTCGACACTCTTACTTATCGAAAGGACTATGATAGATCCCCTATACTTGTGGGTCATCAAGACTCTTTTTTGGCACCGTTGCCGGGGAGTGAAGCGCCTTTGGTAAGGAAAAATTTATATAGTGTGCTAAAATTTACTGTCACTGGTTACTATGGAAAGTAATCCTTTGAGGGGCTTGTTCGGGGTATCTTCACCCCGACCAGTAGAGCAAAGAGTTGCTCCTCAACCTACTAAACCTACTGAAAATGTTTACTTTGAAATTCCTTCGGGTATGATAGAAAACTGCTAGCTAATCCTTTTATAGGAGATGGAACATTACATCCCGATTTGCACCTAATCTATGTGGATGAAGTTTGTGGATTATTTAAGCTTGCAGGTATGCCCGAGGATGTTGTCAAGAAGAAGGTCTTCCCTTTATCTTTGAAGGGAAAGGCATTGACATGGTTTAGGCTATGCGATGATATTGGATCATGGAACAACAACCAATTGAAATTCGAATTTCATCAGAAGTTTTATCATATGCATCTGGTTCATCATGATTGTAATTATATATATAATTTTTGGCCTCACGAAGGAGAAAGCATTGCTCAAGCTTGGGGGAGGCTTAATTCAATGGTATATTCATACCCCAATCATGAGCTCTCAAGAGAAATTATTATTCAAAAAAATTATGCTCGGCTTTCTATCAATAATCGCTCCATGCTCGATACCTCTTGTACTGGTTCTTTTATGATGAAGACTATTGAATTCAAATGGGATTTATTGGAAAGAATTAAACGCAACTCTGAAGATTGGGAACTGGATGAAGGTAAGGATTCAGGTATAACACCTAAGTTCGATTGTGTTAAATCTTTTATGGATACCGATGTTTTTCGTGAATTTAGCACTAAATATGGACTTGACTTCGAGATAGTAGCTTCTTTCTGTGAATCATTTGCTACTCATGTTGATCTCCCTAAGGAGAAGTGGTTTAAATATCATCCTCCCATTGAAGTAAAAGTAGTTGAACCTATAAAAGTCGGAGAAAAGACTATCACTTATAATGTTGATCCTATTGTTCCTACCTCTTATATTGAGAAACCACCTTTCCCTATTAGAATAAAGGATCATGCTAAAGCTTCAACTGTGGTCAACAAAAGTAATATTAGAACACCCAAACCCTCTGAGCAAATTAAAGTTGAACCTAGTATTGCTATGGTTAAAGATCTCTTGGTCGATAATATTGACGGGCATGTTATTTACTTCTGTGATGAAGCTGCTAGAATTGCTAAACCCGATACTAAAGATAAACATAGACATGTTGTTGGCATGCCTGTTGTTTCTGTTAAAATAGGAGATCACTGTTATCATGGCTTATGTGATATGGGTGCTAGTGTCAGTGCAATACCTTATATAAAGAAATTATGCATGATATTGCACCTACCGAGATAGAAGATATTGATGTTACTATTAAGCTTGCCAATAGAGATACTATCTCACCGGTTGGGATTGTTAGAGATGTTGAAGTCTTGTCTGGGAAAATTAAATATCCTACTGATTTTCTTGTTCTTGCTTCCCCACAAGATAACTTTTGTCCCATTATATTTGGTAGACCCTTCTTGAATACTGTTAATGCTAAGATAGACTGCAAAAAGGATATTGTTTCTGTTGGTTTAGGGGATATGTCTCATGATTTTAATTTTGCTAAATTTCGTAGACAAACCCATGATAAAGAATTGCCTAGTAAAGATGAAATTATTGGTCTTGCTTCTATTTCCGTGCCTCCTAATGATCCTTTAGAACAATATTTGTTAGACCATGAAAATGGTATGTTTATGAATGAAAGAAGGGAAATAGATGAAGTATTCTTTAAATAGGGACCTATTTTGAAACACAACTTGCATGTTGAAATTCTAGGGGATCCTCCCCCACCAAAGGGTGATCCCGTGTTTGAGCTTAAACCATTACCTGATAGACTTAAATATGCTTGTCTTGATGAAAAGAAGATATATCCTGTTATTATTAGTGCTAAGCTTTCAGAGCGGGAAGAGGAGAAATTATTGAAAACTCTGAAGAAGCACCGTGATGCTATTGGATATACTCTTGATGATCTTAAGGGCATTAGTCCCACTCTATGACAGCACAAAATAAAATTGGAGAAAGATGCTAAACCGGTTGTTGATCACCAACGACGGTTAAATCCTAAGATGAAAGAAGTGATAAGAAATGAAATACTAAAGCTTCTGGAGGCAGGTATAATTTATCCTGTTGCTGATAGTCAGTGGGTAAGTCATGTCCATTGTGTCCCTAAGAAGGGAGGTATTACTGTTGTTCCTAATGATAAAGATGAATTGATTCCACAAAGAATTGTTACAGGTTATAGAATGGTAATTGACTTCCGCAAATTAAATAAAGCTACTAAAAAGGATCATTACCCTTTACCTTTTATTGATCAAATGCTAGAAAGATTATCTAAACATACACATTTTTTGCTTTCTAGACGGTTATTCTGGTTTCTCTCAAATACCTATGTCAAAAGAGGATCAAGAAAAGACCACCTTTACTTGCCCTTTCGGTACCTTTTCTTATAGACGTGTGCCTTTTGGTTTATGTAATGCACCTACTACCTTTCAAAGATGTATGACTGCTATATTCTCTAACTTTTGTGAAAAGATTGTTGAGGTTTTCATGGATGATTTCTTCGTATATGGAATTTCATTTGATGATTGCTTAAGCAACCTTGATCGAGTTTTGCAAATATGTGAAGAAACTAATCTTGTCTTGAATTGGGAGAATTGTCACTTTATGGTTAATGAAGGTATTTTCTTGGGGCATAAAATTTCTGAAAGAGGTATTGAAGTTGATAAAGCTAAAGTTGATGCTATTGAAAAGATGCCGTGTCCTAAGGACATTAAATATATAAGAAGTTTCCTTGGTCATGCCGGTTTTTATAGGAGATTTATTAAAGACTTCTCAAAAAATTCTAGGCCTCTGACTAATCTCTTACAAAAAGATGTTCCTTTTGTCTTTGATGATGATTATGTAGAAACATTTGAAATACTTAGAAAGCCTTGATTTCTGCACCTATAGTTCAGCCACCTGATTGGAATTTACCCTTTGAAATTATGTGTGATGCTAGTGATTATGCTGTTGGTGTTGTGCTAGGACAAAGAGTTGATAAGAAATTAAATGTTATCCACTATGCTAGTAAAACTCTAGATAGTGCCCAGAGAAATTATGCCACTATTGAAATGGAATTTTTAGCAGTTGTATTTGCTTGTGATAAGTTCAGACCTTACATTGTTGATTCTAAAGTAACTGTTCACACCGATCATGCTACTATTAAATATCTTATGGAAAAGAAAGATGCTAAACCTAGACTTATTAGATGGGTTCTCCTACTACAAGAATTTGATTTGCATATTATAGATAGAAAGGGAGTTGAGAGCCCCGTTGCAGACAACTTATCTAGGTTAGAGAATGTTCTTGATGACCCACTACCTATTGATGATAGCTTTCTTGATGAACAATTAGCTATCATAAATGCTTCCCGTACTGCTCCATGGTATGCTGATTATGCTAATAAAATTGTTGCTAAATTTATACCACCTAGTTTCACATACCAGCTAAAGAAAAAGTTTTTCTATGATTTAAGACATTGCTTCTGGGATGACCCACACCTTTATAAAGAAGGAGTAGATGGTGTTATTAGACGTTGTGTACCTGAGCATGAACAGGAATAGATCCTACGCAAGTGTCACTCCGAGACTTATGGAGGACACCACGATGGAGATAGAACTGCACATAAGGTATTGCAGTCCTGTTTTTATTGGCCTACTCTCTTCAAAGATGCCCGTAAGTTTGTCTTGTCTTGTGATGAATGTCAAAGAATTGGTAATATTAGTAGACATCAAGAAATGCCTATGAACTATTCACTTGTTATTGAACCATTTGATATTTGGGGCTTTGATTATATGGGACCGTTTCCTTCCTCTAATGGGTATACACATATTTTAGTTGATGTTGATTACGTTACTAAGTGGGTAGAAGCTATTCCAACTAGTAGTGTTGATCATAACACCTCTATTAAGATGTGTAAAGAATTTATTTTTCCGAGATTTGGAGTCCCTAGATACTTAATGAATGATGGTGGTTCACATTTTATTCATGGTGCTTTTCGTAAAATGCTTGCTAAGTATGATGTTAATCATAGAATTTCATCTCCATACCACCCACAGTCTAGTGGTCAAGTAGAATTGAGTAATAGAGAGATCAAATTAATTTTGCAAAAGACTGTTAATAGATCTAGAAAGAATTGGTCCAAGAAACTTGATGATGCATTATGGGCCTATAGAACTGCATATAGGAATCCTATGGGTATGTCTCCGTATAAAATGGTTTAAGAAAAAGCATGTCCCTTACCTCTCGAATTAGAACATAAGGGTTATTGGGCCATTAAAGAGCTCAATTATGATTTCAAACTTGCCGGTGAGAAGAGACTATTTGACATTAGATCACTTGATGAGTGGAGAACCCAGGCCTATGAGAATGCCAAACTGTTTAAAGAAAAAGTTAAAAGATGGCATGATAAAAGGATACAAAAACGTGAGTTTAATGTAGGTGATTATGTTATGTTATACAACTCTCGTTTAAGATTTTTTGCAGGAAAACTTCTCTCTAAATGGGAAGGTCCTTACTTTATCAAGGAGGTCTATCGTTCCGGTTCCATAAAAATTAACAACTTCGAAGGCACAAATCCGAGGGTGGTGAACGGTCAAAGAATCAAACACTATATCTCAGGTAATCCCATAAATGTTGAAATTAATGTTATTGACACCATAACCCCGAAGGAGTATATAAGGGACACTTTGGAACGTTGTAGACTCCGAAAAGGAATAGGTATGTGGTACGGTAAGTAAATCGACTCCAAAACAGTTCTAATAGCATTTTTCTCCGTTTTGGAATATTTAAGAAAATAGGAAAATAAGAAGCGGTCTGGAAAGGACGCGAGGGTGGAGGGCGCGCCCTCTGCCTCGTGGGCACCTCGTGTGTCCTCCGGACTCTGCTTTCTTCCACGATACTTCTTTTGGTCGGTAAAAATTCATTATATAATCTCCTGAAGGTTTTGACCACCGTACCACACAAATATCTCATGTTTTTGTTTCGAGCTATTTTTTTTGACAAATCTAGATCACCATGACGTCTTCAAGCGCCCCCAAGGACAAGTTTTTCAACAGGGTCATCAACCCCTACCTCGCGGAGGTGCTGCAACACCCTCAAACCATTGAGTTGCGTGAGGGGGTGTTGCACATCCGCAATGTTGAGGGACCAAGGAGGACCGGAAGCGTGGAGACAAGACTCGAAGCAATGGAGCAACAAGTTTTCAAGTGCTAGGGGATGGTGGAACGTGGACTCGATGCCAACCACATGATGATCGCGGAGTTCACCAACAATCACAAGCTGGATGCCAAGAACATTGGGGAGACCATCTTCAAGCTTCACGAGAAAATCGAGCACCTCCAAGCCCAGATCTATGACCTGCAAAACCAAAACTATGAGTATGAATATAGATTTAAGAGGATGAGTTTGGCTGCAGATTTGAGGATCCTGGAGACTCGATCATCCTTCTATGATGGTGAGCCTATGCCTTGGAAGATGGACGACAAGCCTACATCATCAATAACTCCATCATCACTACCACCAAAGGCGAACTGAGTATCGGGTATGGGCACTCCCCTTGGCAACTGCCAAGCTAGGGGGAGTGCTCCGGTATTGTATCACCATCACACTTCTATCTTTACCGTTTTTCTTAGTTCGATCCTTTTGGTTATATCTTGATCTAGTAGAATAAAGTTTAGTATGATCTAGCTTTGAGTTTTAGTGTTGATCCTTATATATGTAATCCAGTCTGTGAGCTATATATAATAAAGATTAGTTTTGAGTCAAGGGCTTGGTTATCTTGCTATGATCTTGGGAAAAAATAGAAAGAATAAAAATAAATAAAGAGATCATATTGATCTTATGGAGAGTAATGACTTCACATATAAAGAGTATGGTGAATAAAAGTTGTTGAGAGTTGACAAACATAGTTTTGGTCATCGTTGCAATTAATAGGAAGTAATAAGGAAAGAGAGGTTTTCACATATAAATATACTATCTTGGACATCTTTTATGATTGTGAGCACTCATTAAAATATGACATGCTAAAAAGTTGATGTTGGACAAGGAAGACAACATAGTCAGTTATGTTTTCTTATATCCGAAATAAAGTATATTGTCATGGATCATCCAACATGTTGAGCTTGCCTTTCCCCCTCATGCTAGCCAAATTCCTTGCACCAAGTAGAGATACTACTTGTGCTTCCGAATATCCTTAAACCCAGTTTTGCCATGAGTGTCCATCATACCTACATATGGATTGAGTAAGATCCTTAAAGTAAGTTGTCATTGTTGCATGCAATAAAAATTGCTCTCTAAACATGTATGATCTATTAGTGTGCTTTATATGATCTTGTGATATGGAAGAAATAAAAGCGACGAACTACATAATAAAGGTCCCTATCACAAGTGGAAATATAAAGTGACGTTCTTTCGCATTAAGATTTTGTGCATCCAACCATAAAAGCACATGACAACCTCTGCTTCCCTCTGCAAAGGGCCTGTCTTTTATTTTTGTCTCATGTCTTATACAAGAGTCATGGTGATCTTCACCTTTCCTTTTTACACCTTATCCTTTGGCAAGCACATTGTGTTGGAAAGATCCTTATATATATATCTAATTGGATGTAAGTTATGATAAACTATTATTGTTGACATTACCCTTGAGGTAAAAGGTTGGGAGGCAACAATATAAGCCCCTATCTTTCTTTGTGTCCGATTAAAACTCCATACCCATAAGTATTGCATCAGTGTTAGCAATTGTGAAAGACTAAATGATAGTTGAGTATGCGGACTTGCTGAAAAGCTTTTATATTTACTCTTTCCAATGTTATGATAAATTGCAATTGCTTCAATGACTGAGATTATAGTTTGTTAGTTTCCAATGAAGTTTCTGATTCATACTTCACGTTGTGAATAGATTGTTACTTTAGCAGAAGAAATCATATGACCACATATATATGTTGCTGTTCTAAGAATAATCATGATGCCCTCATGTCCGTATTTTATTTTATCGACACCTCTATCTCTAAACATGTGGACATATTTTTCGATATCAGCTTCCGCTTGAGGACAAGCGAGGTCTAAGCTTGGGGGAGTTTATACGTCCATCTTGCATCATGCTTTTATATCGATATTTATTGCATTATGGGCTGTTATTACACATTATGTCACAATATTTATGCATATTCTCTCTTATTTTACAAGGTTTACACGAAGAGGGAGAATGCCGGCAGCTGGAATTTTGGGCTGGGAAAGGAGCAAATATTAGAGACATATTCCGCACAACTCCCAAAGTCCTGAAACTCCACAAAGTCAGTTTTAGAATATATAAAAAATATTGGGTGAAGAAAGCACCAGAGGGGGGCCACCCACCATCCATGAGGGTGGGGGGCGCGCCCTACCCCCCTAGGCGCGCCCCCTGTCTCATGGGCCCCCTGGCAGGCCTCCGGTGCCCATCTTTTGCTATATGAAGTCTTTCACCCTGGAAAAAATCAGGAGGAAGCTTTTGGAACGAAGCACCGCCGTCTCGAGGTGGAACCTTGGCGGAACCAATCTAGGGCTCCGGCGGAGCTGTTCTGCCGGGGAATCATCCCTCCGGGAGGGGGAAATCATCACCATCATCATAACCATCGATCCTTTCATCGGGAGGGGGTCAATCTCCATCAACATCTTCACCAGCACCATCTCATCTCAAACCCTAGTTCATCTCTTGTATCCAATGTTTGTCTCAAAACCTCATATTGGTACCTGTGGGTTGCTAGTAGTGTTGATTACTCCTTGTAGTTGATGCTACTTGGTCTATTTGGTGGAAGATCATATGTTCAGATCCTTTATGCATACTAATACCCCTCTGATTATGAACATGAATATGATTTGTGAGTAGTTATGTTTGTTCCTAAGGACATGGGAGAAGTCTTGCTATAAGTAGTCATGTGAATTTGGTATTTGTTCGATATTTTGATGAGATGTATGTTGTCTTTCCTCTAGTGGTGTTATGTGAACATCGACTACATGACACTTCACCATTATTTGGGCCTAGGGGAAGGCATTGGGAAGTAATAAGTAGATGATGGGTTGCTAGAGTGACAGAAGCTTAAACCCTAGTTTATGCATTGCTTCGTAAGGGGATGATTTGGATCCATATGTTTCATGCTATGGTTAGGTTAACCTTAATACTGTCGGATGTGGGGTTCCGGCAAACCCTTAAGGTTCGAACACTGGGGTGCGCGCGAAGTATTTTCCTCCCACCGATCTACGCCTAGCTTGCTAAGATCTCGCGGACGAACTCGACGAACTCGCAACACAGAAAGACACAAGATTTATACTGGTTCGGGCCACCTTTGTGGTGTAATACCCTACTCCAGTGTGGTGATGGTGGATTGCCTCTTGGGCTGATGATGAACAATACAAGGGAAGAACAACCTCCTGAGGTTGAGGTGTTCTTGTGCTTGGTGCACTTGTGTGGGTGAGAGTGGACTGAATCCGTCCTCCTTCTTCCCCCTCTATGGTGGTGGCTAACTCTATTTATATAGGCCCTGGTCCTCTTCCCAAATACTGAGCGGGAAGGGAGCCAACAATGGCGGGCAAATTTGAAGGGGGACAGCTAGTACAATCCATCCTGACAAAAGGTGGTCTCCGCCTGCGAAAGGCTCTGATGGTGACGCCGTCTTGGGCTCCACGATGACCGATGTCTTGTTGTCCTTCTGGTCTTGGTCTTGTTGCACCAAAATGGCAACCTTTGCCTGATGCCTCGGTAGTCTTTGCTTGCGCTGGCCTCCTTAGCACCAAAGAGGAAACAAGGACGCTACGCGCACTGGCGCCCGTCTGGTGTCGATCGTCATGGTTCACGTCACGAGAGCCTCGTGAGGTTCGCCTCGCCTTGATATCTCCGCTCCTCATGAGCCTGCCTGACTAGGCCACTTCGGAGGAGGTCTTGCATCATCCGCCTCGCGAGGCTTGGCCCCTCGCGAGGGTCTTGGGTGCCTTGTTGATGAAGATGGGCCGTACGGCCTGCTGGCTTAGCCACGCAGCGGGCCGCAGGCAGGCAAGTCTGGGGACCCCCGTTCCCAGAACGCCGACAGTAGCCCCCGGGCCCAAGGTGTGCTCGGGCTTGGCTTCGCGGCGAAGCCAAGGGTTAAGCATGGAGCACCGCAGGCCCCAAAAGCCTGCGGCCTTGGTTGACGCGTGGCGGTTGATTGGACATGGGCGTCTTTGCTTCCCCACGCTGCCTCGGCAACTGCACGACTTGACGAGTCCCTGCGACATGCAAGTAAAACCATCATTACCTGCGATCATGGGAGGTGCCGTTTGGCCTTCTCTTGCTATAAATGGGGAGGGGGGCGGAGCCCCCGTTGCCCATCTCTTCCTTGCTCGCTTGCTTCTTCTTCCTTGCTCCATTGCTCGCTGTGCCACCAATGGCGCCACAAAGGAAGTTCTCCGCCGCCGAGAAGGGAAAGGCCCCTCGCGAGGGACCCGGCTCGCCGGCGCCCAAGCGCGGACGTGGCCGTCCGCGCAAGCACGCCGCATCTCCTGTCGCGGCCCACTATCGGAGCGGCGCCACAGCACTCGGAGGGGGTCGTCCCAGCCATGGCGATCCAGTTGACGATGGGTGGCGTGCTTTGGTGGCGCGACCCCCCCGTCCACGCTTCCACACGGTGGAAGTGTCGCCGTAGTTTGTCGCCTGGTCGGAGAATCCGGCCGGCAACTGGCTCCAACTTCCGTGCTTCTTCGCCGACGAGCTACCGACCTCTGGTCTAGGCAGACTCTGGCTGCAGGAAGATGGTTGTTGCAGCAAGGCCTCTTGGGTTGCAGTCGGGACTTCTGCCGCGGGCATAGCCCTGGCCCGCGGTTGGCAGACGTTCGCCCGTGCGCGCGGCTTGGGCCGGCGGTGCGCCCTCCACTTCAAGTACGACGGTGAATCAACCCTCTACGTGAGGGTGTTTGGGGAAGATGGTCGCCGCGTCGGGTGCTGCCCTGAGGCGAACGATGGTGAGGAGGTGCTCGGTCTCGGGGATGGTCGCGACAACGATGAGGGCGAGCCTGCCCTCGGGGGCGGCTGTGTCTTGTCCAGCTACGGCGGCTCTTCCTCCGGTGATAGCTCCAGCAGCAGTGGCCATGACTAGCCACCACGCCGCCGTGCCTGCTTTGACGGCGGCAGTGGGTCATCTCATCTCCGCACCTCCGTGAAGCGCGAAGAAGGATCCGGCTAGGTGTGGGGTGCCGCTAGGGGTCTGCCTCCGCAGATTGCTACAACACTTCTTTTGTTTTACTCTTTTTCCCGCATCCATAATGTAACCAGTTTGGGCCCAGGGGGGCGTGTGTCGGCGTTCTAGGAACAGGGGTCCCCAGACTTGCCTGCCTGCGGCCTGCGGCGTGGCTCAGGTGGGGGCCCAGCACGGCCCATCTTCATCAGCCCAAGCTCAAGACCCTCGCGAGGGGCCAAGCCTTGCAGGGCGGACGATAGGAAGCTTCCTCAAGAGCGGCCTCATCAGGCAGGCTCGCGAGGAGGTGGAGAATCAATGCAAGGGTACCTCGCGAGGATCCCATGACACAAGCCAGGACGATCAAGGCCAGGCCGGCGCCGGCCTGCGCAGGGTCCTTGTTTCCCCTTTGGTGCAAAGGGGGCAAGCACAGGCCAAGGTATCAGGCAAAGGTTACCATTCCGGTGCAACGAGACCAAGACCAGCCGGACGGCCAGACGGAGGTCACCGTGGAGCCCAAGGCGGCGTCACCACTAGTGCTTTTGGCAGCCGAATACCACCTTTGGTCAGGATAGCTTGTACTAGATGTTCCCCTTCAAAATGGCCAATTGTTGGCGCCCTTCCCGCTCAATTATTCGGGGAGGGGCCCAGGGCCTCTATAAATAGAGCTAGCCTCCACAAAGAGAAAGGGGGAGAAACCCAGTAGAGACTAAGTACAACACACCACACTAGCTCAAGAACACCCCTCCCGAGGCTGTTCTTCCCTTGTACTGTCCATCATCAGCCCCAGAGGCAATCCATCACACCGCACACTGGAGTAGGGTATTACACCACAATGGTGGCCCGAACCAGTATAAACCTCGTGTCTCTTGTGTTGTTCATCATTTTCATCTTAGTTCGCACGAGAGGATCGGACGTAGATCGGTAGGGGAGAGATCTCCGCGTGCACCCCAGCGTTCGAACCTCAAGGGTCTGCTGGAACCCGAAATCCGACATTTGGCGTGCCAGGTAGGGGTGCGCCGGAATCTTTCTTCCACTGTTCGCGTGTGATCTTCCGTCGTGTCCATGGCTGACGCTCGTCGGGCTCGCGCCGAGTGCCGGGCTGCTCGCGCCACTCGCGTCGCCCAGACGGCGCTCATCGGCGGCCCCCCTCGTTGTTCCCCGTCGCCCGCCGCCACCGTCCCGGCGGGGAACGAAAAGCAGGCCTCGTCCCAGCATCCTTCGGTGCGGCGGGATGGCCGCACCGCCACCCCGTCGCTGACTCCAGCTAGCTCGTCGTCCCATGCCCGTCGCGCACCCATGGATGCGCACGCCTCACTGCTCTTGGCGCGGGAGCTCCTGCACTATCACCTCGTCGACGACCTCTACGAGGACTGGCTCGCCTGCATCACCGAGCTTGTCAATGCCGCAGGGGGCTCCCCCTTGCGGTCCCTCTTGCTGCCTCGCCCTCCGTCCCGTGCAGGGGGCGAGGATTAGGAGGCGCCTCCGCCTCCTCCTCCCCAAGAAGGTGCCTTGGCTCCAAGGCGCACAGCCCTAGGGCGGGACCCTCCATGTCCGGCGCCTGCGCAGCAAGAAGGGAGCTGCCAAGAGATCCCACGTCCCCGGGAAGGTGCTCGCGCGCTCCCAGCGCCAGCGCGCCGAGATCGCACCCCAGCGACTCCACGACAAGACCCCGCACTGCTCCCAGTGGCGGCGCATGGTAACCCACAAGAACAAGTCCAGCATTAGCAAAGGGCGCCGGTGGCCACGGCGGGCTACCTCGCCTTCACCCCCAAGCTGCGCGACGTCACATGGCCAGGCAAGTTCGAGCCTGACCTCCCACCCCGCTACGATGGCACAGCGGACCCCGCGGAGTTCCTGCAGCTCTACGAGCTGGGCATCGTAGCCGCCAACGGAGACAAAAAGGTCATGGAGAATTGGTTCCCCATGGCGCTCAACGACGGCGCCCGCACCTGGCTCCCGGCATGATCTCCTCCTGGAGCGAGATGCACACCCGCTTCATCGCCAACTTCCAGGGCACTCGCGACCGGCCCCCGGCCATGAGCGACCTGCGCCGCATCAAACAACAACTAGGAGAAACCTTGCAGAAGTACATCCAGCGCTTCAACTACGCTCGCCTCAAGATCCCCAAGGTGACTGAAGAAGCTATCACCTCAGCCTTCTCCGACGCGTGCGCGACGTCAAGATGAAGGAAGAGCTAGCAATCCATGAAGACCTGTGCACATCCCTGGAGCTTTTCAACTTGGCGACCAAGTGCGCCAGGGCTGAGGAAGGGCGTCTCTCCCACCTCGAGCTCCCGGCAGCTGACCCGGAAGAAAAGAAGCTCAAGGCCAAAGACGTGAAGTGCAAGGGGGCTGCCGTGCTAGCAGCAGAACCGGACACCAAGCGAGGCAGGGATCAGCCCGAGTCATCCAAGGGCGGACGGTACTGCGTGTACCACGACCTCCACACCCACAACACCAACGAATGTCAAGAGCTCAGAGCTGTGCGAGATGGGCGAATCGGCTGACGCCCAGAGCGCAACGACAGGGGCTATGGCCGAGGAGGAGGAAGAGGTGGCGGACTATGGGAAGACCGTGGCCTTCGCTAGGGATGGCGTGACCGCCCTTGCGAGGACCGCTGGCAGGACCAGCCTCGCGAGGGAGGCTGGAGGGACCAGCCTCGTGAGGGCCCACCCGCACGGCAACGCAGGCCTCCCTCCTCTGCTGCCTCCACCAAGGAGGAACGAAGACCAACACCAAGACGATGGGGCTGGGGGCTTCCAAGAGCCACGTGCAATTGCTTGCATCTTGGGTGGCGCCCAGGCCCCAGCCTCACAGCGCATCTCCAAGCAGTTTGCTCGCGAGGTGAATGCAGTCCTTCCCAAGCTTGAGGCCACGCGCCCTCTCAGGTGGTCTTCGTGCGCGATCACATTCAGTTCCGCAGACCAGCTCAAGTGTGCGGCAACGGCCGGAGTCCTCTCGATGATTTGCTCCCCAGTCATTAGCAATGTGCAGGTCACCAGGACCCTCATCGATGGCGGGGCAGGACTCAACGTCCTGTCCGTCGAGACGTTCGACAATATCCAAGTGCCGTACGACCAGCTTCAGCCGACCAAGCCTTTCTCAGGAGTCACCGATGGTTCCATTGTTCCAATTGGGCAGGTTCGCCTTCCGGTCACCTTCGGTCAACACAACAACTACCGCACCGAGCTCATCGACTTCGACGTCGCTCACATTCGTCTGCCGTACAACACCATCCTCGGGTACCTAGCCCTAGCCAAGTTTATGGTCGTGACTCACAATGGTTACAATGTCATCAAGATGCCAGGAAGCGGTGGAGTCATCACCGTACCCTTTGGAGAAAGGGACACAGTGTGCTCGCTTGAGCGTGCGTTCCAAGCCACAGCAATCGAAGACCCAGATCACAGGAGCAGGAGGCCTCCCGAGGCGACCCTCAAGAAGAAGAAGACCTCACCTGGCCTGAACCACAAGGAGGCAGGCACCTCCAGAGGTATTGCGTCAGGATTCGCGCCCGATCAGGGAGCGCCACACTCTCACGCATAGGAAGGCGCGCCCGGAGCCCTCCTCAGGCAAGGCTCAGGGGCTCTCTCTTGGAGAGCCGCCGACCTTGCCAAGGTCGCGGGGGAGGCGCTCGGGCACCACTTGGAGGGGTGCTTTCAAGCACGCTTCCCTCAGGTAGGCACAAGTCAAAGGAGACCAAACCCTCAGGAGTTCATTGCAAGGAACACCCATGAGCTACAAGAGTCCAGAGTCATGCGCGGCAGCCGCCGCTTACCTGCCGTGGCCCCACATACAGGCGAGGTGGAGGACTGCGCGTCTGCGTCGATGTACCAGGGCTCAACCGAGCTGCGTCCCAGAGGCGCCTATGGCCTTCGGCCGTAGGGCGCTGTGAGGGACCACCTAACAGCTACGTTCGCATGCCCTTCGGCCTGCCAAGCGCAGTCGCCGCACATCAGTGCCTGTTGAGGAGCATCCTGGAGGCTCAGGAGGTCAGGCATCGCACGGTCCTGGCGGAGGTGGCGATGGTCCCCGAAGACCTGCACGTGCCACCGGAGCCTCCCGAGGCCCCTGGGCCTGGGGACTCATGAGGGCACGCACATCGCTCACTTCCTCAGTGTCACTTCATCTTCAATAGCACCAGGTGACATCTTTCAGAGTTCTACTTTCAGCTGGGAGCGCCCACAAGGCTGCACCATTCCTAGGCCGCATGGGTCCGTCCCCGCGGCATGTATCCATTTTGGTTATGCTCTTTATTTACCTTGTTGGGGGCGCCCCTCGGGCTGCATCATCCCCACGCCGCTCGGGCCCGATCCAGCGGCAGTTGCTTTTCCAGCATTTACCTTAGGATGAAGTTGTTCTTTCACGCTTAATCTGATTCCCATAATTATCACCTACTGCTTGTCGTCATGCAAAGCGCTTGCACGTTAAAAGGGGGGCGCCTGAGCATCGCGACTCATGGGCTCTCACTGGCTCTCCAGCCCTCACCCCCTAGCCTTGACCCACGGCATCGCGACCTGTCATACCAGCGGCGGCTGAGCTCGCTCGAGGGCCGGGACCTGAGGACGTAGAGAATTTGCATTCTAACAACCCTGCAGGAACACACCAATTGATAAAGGCCCAGAGCCAGGCGCAACCCGCCTCGAGGTAGGGCCTCGTGAGTCCCGCACTGGCTCACGGGTGCCCAGATACACCTCTCCTAGCCCTACCGTGCCGGCCACGTGTCAGGGCGGGGTTGTACACACCCCGGGGGCTCCTCCCGGAGGGGAGCCCCCTCCCACGCACCAGTGGAAGCACCATCCTCCGCGCTGGCTGACGACACTGCCGAGGAGCGGCTATGCCCGTACACATACAGAAGCGCTATGCTCCGTGCTGGTGATAAACAACTGAGGGCAGCCCATGACCGTACCAACCTCAGGGAGCCCAGAGCTCAGTGTCCGGCACCATCGCAACGCCTCCCCTTGGGAGTGCCGCACGAGGGGGCTGGACACGGGGGCTACGCCCGGGCCTCGCCTAAGCGCACGCCACCCAGCCAGATTCCTTAGACCTGGTCGTCGCGCGCCACTCCCCGAGCGGAGCCAAGGTACAAAACCCGTTTGAGCGTCAAGGGGGAGTCCTGAGCATCGCGACTCAGGAGCCTAACTTGCCATGTAGCCCCTCACTCCTTAGTCCTGTCCATGGTTTCCGGTCGCGGCTAACGCTGGGTGAGGTACGCGCGGGGCCGGGTCCTGCCGACGTAGAACGATCAATCCACTCCTCGCTCCCTCTTCCCTACTTGTTGCTCGCGCCTCAAGGGGGACTCCTGAGCATCGCGACTCAGGAGCCTAACTTGCCACGTAGCCCCTCACTCCTTAGTACCGTCCATGGTTTCCGGTCGGGGCTAACACTGGGTGAGGTACGCGCAGGGCCGGGCCCTGTTGACGTAGAGCGTAAGCAAGTAGGAGAGGAAAATGCAAATTCCAGGAAATTCAAAGCAAATATTACAAGCCATGAGATTGTTCCACAACACCAAACACAAGTTTAAACTCCTCCGCGAGGCATGGTGCATGTGCAGGAATAAAATAGGATGGAAGTCGCGAAGGGATCACTCCCCAGTAACGCCGGCACCGGTGGTGGAGTCACGCTGGACGGCTTCGCCTCTCAAGGTCGCGAGGCCGGCGGCACCGCGCCCGGGCAGGACGTTGGGGAGCGAAACTTCCCTAGAAAAATCTCGGCTCGGCCTCTCACAGCCTCAGCGGCGGCAGTGGCACGGTCGCCGCTCACAGGCTCCAGCAGGCTGTCGAAGTCGACGTTGGGGTCGCGCAGGTAGACATGGCTGAGGACATGCGTCAGCGCCGTAGAAGACACGGCACGCGCCTCGGCCTCGACCGTGGGGCCAAGGCCGTCTGCGACGTCCTCAAGCGCATCAACCAGGAAGGGGAGCAGCTTGGTGGGGCCGTCCTCCGCACCAGCCAACGGCTCCTCTAGGCCGCTCTCATACAGCGTCTTCAGTATGCCACGAGCCTTCTTCTCCAGCTTCGCGAAGACCACCCGGTCCTCCGTCAGGACCTTCGCCTTGGCATCCAGCTCGGTCCTCTCTGCCTTCAGCGACCGCTCCAGCGTCTCCAGTCGACTGTGGCGGTCATCAAGCTTGGCGTCCCGGTCCTTGGCGGCGGCCTCCCTAGCCTTCATCCCTTTCTCCTTCTCCTGGCAGCTGTGCACCTCCTTGGCAAGCTCGCCGCCCAGGCCTTGCAGCTCGGCCTCAAGCGTCTTGCAGCGGCCCTGGGCAGTTGCAACATCGCCCAGGGCAGCGTCGCGAGCGGCCTTGGCTTGGTTAGCGGCCCGCTTCTCCTGGTCGGAGGACGACACGGCCTGGCTTAGCACCGCTTGGACGGAAGCAGCAGAACGGGCCCAGCCAGAGGCCAACTCCAGGCGCCCGGCCACCAGACGAGGGTCCGCGCTCAGGAGATCCTCCCGTAGGTGGCTCAGCTCATTGGCAACCTGGTCCAGGACATCGGCGAAGGGAGCAGAAGAGACGAGAACCTGTGGAGCAGGCAGAGAAGATGGCAGCGTGACCACGGCTTGGCAGGAAGGGACCTCCTGAGCCTTGGCCGCCACGGCCGCAGCGTTGGGCACAGTCGACTCTAGGTCCAGCGGGGCCACGGGGGCTGACTCCTCGCCGGGGTGCCCCAGTTGGCCTCGCGAGGGCGGTTGGGTCAGAGAGGCGCGGGCCTCACCGTCCTCTCCCCCAACAGCCGAAGGCGTCGCCCCGGCAGACGGATTCGCCCCAAGCGGGGCCGCAGAAGCCTCTTTCAACCTCTTGGCCGCAGGTGCCAGCCTGGTAAAAGAGCGCAAACGTTAAGCCTTAGCGGCAGAAACCAAGCAGAGCATGAATCGAGCACTTACTGGACGTCGTCCGTGGACTCAAGCAACCTCCGGCCAAACTTGAAGCCCGAGAGCCTGCAGCGGGGGTCAGCCTTGGGGGGGCTGGAAGCAGAAGGCGCATCTGGAGGGATGGAGCTGTCCTTGGACCCCCAGGGACTAGAGCAGACCCTGGGGGAACCAGGCTCGACCTGCCATTCCTCGTGACCGAGGAAGAGCCCTCCCTTCCTCGCCTGGCGCTGGCCTCGTCGTCGTCCGGCATGGAGCGGAGGGCCTGGGACCTGCGCCGAGGGAAGGACTCCCCCCAATCCTCGCCAGTCTCCTCCGAGTCGGACGCTTCCTCCTCCGCCTCTTCTTCCCCCTTTCCCCCGCTGGAGCTGCCGGAGGACAAGTTCACCATCGCCAGGACCACCAGATCTTCGGGAGCTGCCGCGGGCACCAGCCCCTCACCATTGAAGGTGGGCATGACGTTCACCACCTGCTCCCAGTCGTCACGAAGGAACAGGGGGACGGGGGCGCCCACCAGGCTCGCCACGTCTCCCCCAACCAAGGAATGGAGGGCCGTAGTTAGATCCTTGTCGGTCAGGGCCTCGGAGCTCAGGCGTAGGGCGGCGTCTTCTCCTCCAAGCCTCCATAGTAGGAGCGAGTGCTCCTGGAGCGGAGCCACCCGGTGCTCCAAGAACTCCCTCAGGAGCGTGGCCCCGGTCAGATTCACCGCCCCAAGTTGCTTGGCCTCAGGTCCGCGTTCATCCTCCTCAACACTGCCTTCGCGCGAGGGTCGACGAGCTCCACGCGGGACCATGCGTCAACGGACTTAGGTTGCCCCGTGGGCAATACCAGACGAGGGTGGTGAAGGAAATATGCCCTAGAGGCAATAATAAAGTTATTATTTATTTCCTTATATCATGATAAATGTTTATTATTCATGCTAGAATTGTATTAACCGGAAAAATAATACATGTGTGAATACATAGACAAAAACAGAGAGTCACTAGTATGCCTCTACTTGACTAGCTCGTTAATCACAGACGGTTATGTTTCCTAACCATAGACATGAGTTGTCATTTGATTAACAGGATCACATCATTAGGAGAATGATGTGATTGACTTGACCCATTCCGTTAGCTTAGCACTTGATCGTTTAGTTTGTTGCTATTGCTTTCTTCATAACTTATACATGTTCCTATGACTATGAGATTATGCAACTCCCGTTTACCGGAGGAACACTTTGTGTGCTACCAAGCGTCACAACATAAATGGGTGATTATAAAGGTGCTCTACAGGTGTCTCCAAAGGTACTTGTTGGGTTGGCGTATTTCGAGATTAGGATTTGTCACTCCGATTGTCGGAGAGGTATCTCTGGGCCCTCTCGGTAATGCACATCACTCAAGCCTTGCAAGCATTGCAACTAATAAGTTAGTTGCAAGATGATGTATTACGGAATGAGTAAAGAGACTTGCCGGTAACGAGATTGAACTAGGTATTGAGATACCGACGATCGAATCTCGGGCAAGTAACATACCGATGACAAAGGGAACAACGTATGTTGTTATGCAGTCTGACCGATAAAGATCTTCGTAGAATATGTAGGAGCCAATATGAGCATCCAGGTTCCGCTATTGGTTATTGACCGGAGACGTGTCTCGGTCATGTCTACATAGTTCTCGAACCCGTAGGGTCCGCACGCTTAAAGTTCGGTGACGATCGTAATTAGGGTTTTTGTGTTTTGATGTACCGAAGGTTGTTCGGATTCCCGGATGTGATCACGGACATGACAAGGAGTCTCGAAATGGTCGAGACATAAAGATTGATATATTGGAAGCCTATATTTGGATATCGGAAACGTTCCGGGTGAAATCGGGATTTTACCGGAGTACCGGGGGGTTACCGGAACCCCCCGGGGGTTATTGGGCCTACATGGGCCATAAGGGAGAAGAGGAGGGCCGGCCATGGCAGGCCATGCGCCCCCTCCCCCCTAGTCCGAATAGGACAAGGAAGGGGGGCGGCGCCCCCCTTTCCTCTTTCTCCCTTCCTCCTTCCTTTTCCAACAAGGCAAGAGGGGGAGTCCTACTCCCAGTTGGAGTAGGACTCCTCCAGGCGCACCCATAGGGCCGGCCGCACCTCCCCCTCTCCCTCCTTTATATACTAAGGCAAGGGGGCACCCCAGGACACACAAGTTGATCCTCGTGATCGTTCTTTAGCCGTGTGCGGTGCCCCCTTCCACCATATTCACCTCGGTCATATCGTAGCGGTGCTTAGGCGAAGCCCGGCGTCGGTAGAACATCATCACGCTGTCATGCTGACGAAACTCTCCCTCAACGTTTTGCTGGATCGGAACTCGAGGGACGTCACCGAGTTGAACATGTGCAGAACTCGGAGGTGCTGTACGTTCGATACTTGGATCGGTCGGATCGGGAAGACGTACGACTACTTCCTCTACGTTGTGTCAATACTTCCGTTGCCGGTCTACAGGGGTACGTAGATAACACTATCCCCTCTCGTTGCTATGCATCACCATGATCTTGCGTGTGCGTAGGATTTTTTTTGAAATTACTATGTTCCCCAACAGGTGGAGGCGCCCGACATCCATCATGACCCACTTGCTCCGGTAGCCTTCGATCCTCTTCCCAGGCTTCGAGATGGCGTTGGAGCTGGAATATGCAATGAAGCTCGCGAATGCGGAGACCTGAGCGCCAGAAACCCGGAGGGAGAAAAAGTGGCGTAGAAAGGCCACCGAGGGCTTCACACCGACATGAGCCTCGCAATAGTAGGCGAAAATCGCCAGGAGAAGGACAGAGTTGGGGTGGAGATGCAGGGCCTGCAAGTTGTATTGGCAGAGAACGACATGGAAGAACTCAGAGAAAGGAGGCACTAGACCGGCAACAATGGCGCTCACGAAGAACGGATAGAAGGTGCTCCCCTTGCCCTCAGGCTAGTCAGAACCGACCTTGAGCACAGTCGCCCCCTCGCTGCCCTGCGCCACCATCATCAGGCGCACGAGGGCGAGGTTCTTCTCCGACAAATTCGAGGAATCCAGGGCCGGCGAGTACCAAGCATCATCCGGGGACTTGCGAGTCGCCATGGCGTGCCAGATGCAAAGGATTGAGACGGATCTGGAGGATTTCGGGAGCAAGAGGGAGGAAAGCGAGAAAGGGGATATAGGGCAAGACGGACGAGAGCAGGGCAAGTAAGCATGGCCCGGGCACCCCCTTTTGTCAGTCGTGCGGTTGCCGAGGCGTCGTGGGAAGTGCAGACGCCCACATCCAATCAACCGCCACGCGGCGCCCAAGGCCGCAGGCTGTTAGGGCCCACGGCGCTTCGCACTTGCCCTTTCGCTTCTCTGCTAAGCCAAGCCCACGTGCACCTTGGGACCGGGGGCTACTGTCGGCGTTCTGGGAACAGGGGTCCCCAGACTTGCCTGCCTGCGGCCTGCGGCGTGGCTCAGGTGGGGGCCTAGCGCGGCCCATCTTCATCAGCTCAAGCTCAAGACCCTCATGAGGGGTCAAGCCTCGCGGGGAGGACGACAGGAAGCTTCCTCAAGAGCAGTCTCATCAGGTAGGCTCGCGAGGAGGCGGAGAGATCAATGCAAGGGTACCTCGCGAGGATCCCATGACGCAAGCCATGACAATCAATGCCAGGTGGGCGCCAGGCGGGCGTCGGCCTGCGCAGGGTCCTTGTTTCCCCTTTGGTGCAAAGGGGGCAAGCACTGGCCAAGGTATCAAGCAAAGGTTACCATTCCGGTGCAACGAGACCAAGACCAGCTGGACGGCCGGACGGAGGTCACCGTGGAGCCCAAGGCGCCGTCATCACCAGTGCTTTTGGCAGCCGAAGACCACCTTTGGTCAGGATAGCTTGTACTAGTTGTTCCCCTTCAAAATGGCCAATTGTTGGCGCCCTTCCCGCTCAATTATTCGGGGAGAGGCCCAGGGCCTCAATAAATAGAGCTAGCCTCCACAAAGAGAAAGGGGGAGAAACCCAATAGATACTAAGTAGAACACACCGCACTAGCTCAAGAACACCCCTCGCGAGGCTGTTCTTCCCTTGTACTGTCCATCATCAGCCCCAGAGGCAATCCATCGCACCACACATTGGAGTAGGGTATTACACCACAACGGTGGACCGAACCAGTATAAACCTCGTGTCTCTTGTGTTGTTCATCATTTTCATCTTAGTTTGCACGAGAGGATCGGATGTAGATCGGTAGGGGAGAGATCTCCGCGCGCATCCCAGTGTTCGAACCTCAAGGGTCTACCGGAACCCAAAATCCGATAGCGTGTATCGAACTATGGTTCCTCAGTTGTGGCACCGTGCGTGTCGTGTCGTTATTTCGTGCAAAGATAACTTAACCTGGTATATCCGGGATGCCCTCTTCCTCACGCGGCGGTCATTTCCTTGCGTCCATCTTGCCTTGGTGGCCTGCATTTGCTCGGGAACTGCAAAAGCTCATTAGGAAGTGCGTTAAAAGATTTGCCATTGGCCCTGGCCCTGACCTGGCGCCTTGTATCACGGAGGGGCATGGACTAGGAGAGGCACGCCAGCTTTTTGGCTCGAACGAGGGTGGCTCGCGAGAAGGCAGAGAAGGGAGAAAATGCTCGCGAGGGCACCTGTCCAGCCCCCTCGCGAGGCATGCGAGAGAGAGAACACGAGCTAACCCGAGCCGGAAAAACGCAGCGAGAGGCGAGGGGGTCAAATCAGCAAGGAATGCCAAAAGCAAATTTTGATTAAGGAAAAGGGAGCCAAATACGGAAAGCAGAAAAGCCGTGTCCGGCACCTAATCTAGTCTTCAAGTCTTGTCACCAGCACGGAGCTAAGTGCTGCCACTAGGCGTGGGCGGGAGCCCCAGGGCCTGAGGCCGGCACTCCTGAGACTCCCGGGCGTGTACGGCCCCAACTCATTATTATGTGAGAGTGTCACGGGCGGTGATTCTTCACAGGCACCGGGCCTTCTTCACAGGCTCTGGGCCTTTCTTCTCAGGCTTTGGGCCTTGCTTCACAGGCTCTGGGCCTTGCTTCATAGGCTCTGGGCCTTGCTTCATAGGCTCTAGGCCTTGCTTCACATGCTCTGGGCCTTGCTTCACAGGCTCTGGGCCTTTTTTCACAGGCTCTGGGCCTTGCTTCATGGGTAAAACTTCCAGAGGTGCTGGATGTTCCAAGCGTTTTGGACTGGTACTCCGTCTTGTGTCTCCAGGCGCATGGCGCCAGGCCTGGAGATGTGGACGACCTTGAACGGGCCCTCCCACATTGGTGAAAGCTTATGCGGCCCTTCCCTGGAGAGGACCCGCCTCAGGACTAGGTCACCTGTCTCGAGTGTCCTGGAGCGGATGTTGCGGCAGTGGTATCGCCGTAGTGCTTGCTAGTACCTCACCGCCTATAGCGCAGCTTCGCGGCGACGTTCCTCCCCCAACACGAGGTCCATCCCCCGCGTGGCGTCCTGCTGCGTTTCATCGAACGCCAGGACCCATGCGGAGTGATGCTTGACTTCGTGAGGGAGGACCGCTTCAGCTCTATAGATGAGGAAGAATGGAGTCTCCCCCGTTGGCTTGGTGGCGGTGGTCCGGATGGACCACAGTACGGACTGGAGCTCATCGTGCCAGCCCTTTCCGCACGCCTCCAGCTTCTTCTTGAAGGTCCTGGTCTTGAGGCCCCTCAGGACCTCCGCGTTAGCACGTTCGGCCTGACCATTGCTCTTGGGGTGGGCCACCGAAGCGTAGCAGATCTGCGTTCCAAGGTTAGCATAGTATGTTTTGAAGAGGTTGCTAGTAAACTGCCAACCATTATCTATGATGATGAGGTTGGGGACCCCGAAGTGGCTCACGAGGCCCTTGATGAACTTGACAGCAAAGCCGGCTGGAATGGTATGGACAGCTTCCACTTCCGCCCACTTGGTGAACTTGTCGATGGCGACATAGAGGTAACGGTAGCCCCCTGGCACCCGAGGGAACGGGCCAAGGATACCCAGCCCCCAGACCGTGAATGTCCATGTGAGCGGGATAGTTTGAAGGCCCTGAGCAGGTTGATGGATTCGCTTGCCGTGGAATTGGCAAGCTTCGCAAGACTTCACCAGCTCGACTTCGTCGTTGAGTGCTGTAGCCAGTAGAATCCACTGCGGAACACCTTGCCGACGAGGGTCCGTGACGACGAGTGGTGTCTGTAGTCCCCGCCGTGTATGTCAATCAGCAACTCCCTTTCTTGGTCGCTGGATATGCAGCGCAGTGTGACATCGTTCGGTCGTTTCCTATATAAATCGCTGTCTTGGATACAATATGTTGTGGCTTGCCGGGCCACGCGCTCCGCCTCCTCTTCCTTCTCCGGCAACTTCCCATGCATTAAGTACTCCTTGAATTTCTTGGTCCAGCATTCCTCCTGGGGCTCGAGCGCCAAGAGCAGCCGAGCTCCGGAGGTTGGTCCATAGGTCGAGGCTCCCGTGGCCGGAGGCTGGGGGATCTCCTCCCGAGGCTGGGTCATGCTTGAAAGAGGTGGCGCAGCTGATGGCTTGAAGAGCCGCTCCTCAAAGACGCCTGGCTCCTGCGGTTGCCGCTTGGATGCCCTCCTGGTGATGTCATTGGCTTCCTTGTTGGTGCCCCGGGGCACATGCTGTAGCTCCAGGCCCGAGAACTATTTCTCCATCTTGTGCACCTCCGCGAGGTAGGCCTCCATATGCTCGTCCTTCGGCTCATACACCTTGTTGGAGAAGTTGATGAGGAGTTGTGAGTCGCCTCTGACGGTGAGGCGCTTCACCCCTAGGGCCGCTGCAGCCTTCAGGCCAGCTATGAGGCCTTCATATTCTGCGATGTTGTTGGAGACCTTCTCGCCGTGCTGAAAGCAGAGTTGCACGGCGTAGTAGAGCTTGTCCTGGGTGGGCAAGATGAGCACTGCTCTAGCCCCCGCGCCCTGGTGTGCGAAGGCGCCATCAAAATACATGACCCAACCGTCCGGAGCCTCACTTCCTGGGGAGGTGGATTGGTCTTCTCCTTCCTCAAGTGTCGGGGCATCCGTCCATTCTGCCACAAAGTCAGCGAGTGCGGCCCCCTTGATTACCCTGGTAGTGCTGAACTCCAACTGGAACACTTGCAACTCAATGTTCCACTCTGCGACCCTTCCGGCCGAGTTAGGGCTCCTAAATATCCTTTCCAGTGGGTAGGCTGAGACGACCTTGATGGGGTGGCCCTGGAAGTAGTGTCGCATCTTGTGTGAGGCCACCAGAAGTGCGAGCAGGAGTTTCTGGGGCATGGGGTAGCGCGCTCTCGCATCCCGTAGCACGGTGCTGACAAAGTACACCGGGTGTTCGACGAGGGCTGGCACGCTGTCGAGGCTCGGGTCCTGTGGAGATCGGGGCATATCCTGAGGTGGAAGGGTCCCTGAGACCCGACTGTCCTCAGGAGCTTCTGTGACGCCTCCCTGCTGAGCTTGGCCTTCCACTGCTGATGCCTTTTGCTGCGCCTTCCTGACCCCGCGCTACTTCAGCCTTGGCCTGGCAGGGCACGCCCTTGGCTTGGCGCTCCTCCCGAACCGCCACCAATGCCGCGCTGGCGGAGTACAGGGTGGCGGCAAGGTAGAGTACCAGAGGCTCGAGGGGCCGTGGTGCCACCATCACTGGGGGGGCTAGTAAGGTATTTCTTGAGGTCTTGGAAGGCCCAGTCGTCCTTCGGGTTCCACTCGAACGGGCCCTTCCTCTTCATGAGCTTGAAGAATGGTAAGGCGCGCTCTCCCAGTTTGGAGATGAAACGCCCTAACACGGTCATCCGTCCTGCTAGCTTCTGCATCTCTTTGAGGGTCTGCGGCTGGCTCATGTCCTCGATAGCCTTGATCTTCTCCGGGTTCGCCTTGATCCACCTGTGGGATACGAGGAATCCCAGCAGCTTGCCGGAGGGGACACTGAACACGCACTTCTCCGGGTTGAGCCTCAAGTTCACTTGGCGCAGGCTCTTGAAGGTCTCCTCCAAGTCTTGAATCAATGTCCTTGCCTCGCGAGACTTGACCACCATGTCATCGACGTAAGCCTCTGCATTCCTCCCAAGCTGCCGCCCCAAAGCGATGTGCATTAACCGCTGAAAGGTCGCACCCGCATTGCGGAGCCCGAAGGGCATGCATGTGTAGCAGTACACCCCACATGGTGTCAGGAAGGCCGTCTTCTCCACATCTTCCACCGCCATCTTGATTTGATGATACCCTGAGAATGCATCAAGGAAGCACAGCAGGTCACACTCGGCGGTGGAGTCAACAATCTGGTCAATGCGCGGGAGTGGGAAAGGGTCTTGAGGGCAAGCTTTGTTAAGATTGGTGAAGTCGACGCACATCCGTTCCTTCTTGCATTTTTTTGGCAACACAACAGGGTTCGCCAACCATTCGGGGTATCGGACCTCTCGGATGGCACCTGCCGCTTCCAGCTTGCGTTTCTCTTGGACGATGAAGGCCTGCTTCTTAGTGGACTGCCGTCTCGCTCGCTGCTTCACGGGGCGGATGTTGGGGCATACCCTTAGATGATGCTGGATCACCTCCCTCGGGACCCCTACCAGTTGATTGGGCTCCCACGTGAATATCTCCTTGTTCGTGCGCAAGAACCTAACCAGGGCTTCTTCTTGTTCTGGGTCAAGGCCGGCTCCTATGGTAAAGGTGGCTCCTGAAGACCCGTCCTCGCTGGCCGATACCTGCTTGGTTTCCGCCTTGTCTTGGGTGAACAACTGCTTCATCTTGGTGGGCGCAGCCTCCCTGGCCGTGGGGGCACCAGCGTCGGTGGGTTGTGCTGCTGCCTCGGTCTTGAAGGCGAGCATGAGTGCCGTCACGGCCTCCTTAGTGTCCCCCTTGATGGTGAGGACGCCCTTGCTCCCTAGCATCTTCATGAGGTTGTAAGCCGGGTGAATCGCCGCCATGAACTGAGCGAGAGCCGGGTACCCGAGGATGGCGTTGTACGGGAGACCGATGCGAGCGATGTCGAAGTCCACCAGCTTGGTGCAGTAGTTGTCGCGTGTGCCGAAGGTGACAGGGAGGCGGATCTGTCCTAGGGAGTGGGCAGCTCCACCACCCACTCCCGAGAAGGGCTTACTGAGGCCGAGCCGCTCGAGTGGCACGTGGAGAAGGCTGAAGGCTTCCATGGAGAGCAAGTTGAGGGCAGCACCGCCGTCGATGAGGGTCTTGGTGACGGCCACGTTGCAGATGGTGGGCGTGCAGAGCATCGGGAGCATTCCAGAGCCGGCGGTGGAGTCGGGGTGGTCTTCTGAGCCGAAGGTAAGGTCGGCCTCTGGCGCTGCCCAGCCCGGCGGAGCCCCCGGGCGCCTGGAGGTGGCCCCGATCTGACGGAGGAACGGCTTGGCGTGGCGGTCTGACGGTGGTGCTTGAGAGCCGCCCAGCAGGGCCGCAACTGCGTGGTGCGCCGGCACTGCGTAGCGAGCAGTGAAGAGGTCGCGGAGCTCCTCCCAAGATGCCACCGTGGATCCGGGAAGGTTGAGCAGCCAGGCGCGTGGCTCGCTGGCGTGGGCCATGGGAAGCCAGTTGTCCTTGACCTTGTCATCACCCCCGGCTTCGAGGACGGTCTCCTCGCACGCCAGCAGGAAAGCTGACGGGTCCGCCGCACCATCGTAGCGCGGCGGCATCTCCGGCCTAAACTTGGGTGGCCACTGCACCCGCCGTAGGGTGGGGGCCAGGGCTCGGAGCCCCTGGCCCCGTTGTCAACGCTGACCGTCAGAGTCAGCGGCAGGGCGCCTGCCATGTGGGCGAAGCGCGGTGGCGACAGAGCGTAGATCAACGGAGGGGAAGCTACGGCGCACCCCTACCTGGCGCGCCAAATGTCGGATGTGGGGTTCCGGCAAACCCTTAAGGTTCAAACACTGGCGTGCGCGCGAAGTCTTTTCCTCCCACCGATCTACTCCCTAGCTTGCTAAGATCTCGCGGACGAACTCGACGAACTCGCAACACAGAAAGACACAAGATTTATACTGGTTCGGGCCACCATTGTGGTGTAATACCCTACTCCAGTGTGGTGATGGTGGATTGCCTCTTGGGCTGATGATGAACAATACAAGGGGAAGAACAGCCTCCTAAGGTTGAGGTGTTCTTGTGCTTGGTGCACTTGTGTGGGTGAGAGTGGACTAAATCCGTCCTCCTTCTTCCCCCTCTATGGTGGTGGCTAACTCTATTTATATAGGCCCTGGTCCTCTTCCCAAATACTGAGCGGGAAGGGAGCCAGCAATGGCAGGCAAATTTGAAGGGGGGTAGCTAGTACAAGCCATCCTGACAAAAGGTGGTCTCCGCCTGCAAAAGGCTCTGGTGGTGACGCTGTCTTGGGCTCCATGATGACCTCCGTCTTGCTGTCCTTCTGGTCTTGGTCTTGTTGCACCAAAATGGCAACCTTTGCCTGATGCCTCGGTACTCTTCGCCTGCGCTGGCCTCCTTAGCACCAAAAAGGAAACAAGGACACTGCGCGCGCTGGCGCCCGCCTGGTGTCGATCATCATGGCTCATGTCACGAGAGCCTCATGAGGATCGCCTCGCCTTGATATCTCTGCTCCTCGTGAGCCTACCTGACTAGGCCACTCCGGAGGAGGTCTTGCGTCGTCCGCCTCACGAGGCTTGGCCCCTCGCGAGGGTCTTGGGTGCCTTGTTGATGAAGATGGGCCGTACGGCCTGCTGGCTTAGCCATGCAGCGGGCCACAGGCAGGCAAATCTGGGGACCCCCGTTCCCAGAACGCCGACAAATACTTCTTTTGTAGTTGCGGATGCTTGCAAGAGGGGTTAATTATAAGTGGGATGCTTGTCCAAGGAAGGGCAGTACCCAAGCACTGGTGCACCCACATATCAAATTATCAAAGTAACGAACGTGAATCATATGAGCATGATGAAAACTAGCTTGACGATAATTCCCATGTGTCCTTGGGAGCGCTTTCCTTTATATAAGATTTTGTCTAGGCTTGTCCTTTGCTACAAAAAGGATTAAGCCACCTTGCTGCACCTTGTTTAATTTTGTTGCTTGTTACCCGTTACTAATTACCTTATCACAAAACGATCTGTTACCGATAATTTCAGTGCTTGCAGAGAATACCTTACTGAAAACTGCTTTTCATTTCCTTGTGCTCCTTGTTGGGTTCGACACTCTTACTTATCGAAAGGACTACGATAGATCCCCTATACTTGTAGATCATCAAATACCCTACAGTGAGGGCCCCTCACGTTTGCGCAAGACGGAGGGCACCGTAGGACAGCACCATAAATAAAATATACAATCATACCAACCAAGATCACGATTAACCCACATGACAAAACGGATCTACTCAAACATCATAGGATAACCATACATCATTGGGAAATAATATATGGAGTTGAGCACCATGTTTAAGTAGAGATTACAGCGGGGGGGGGAGAGGTGTTACACCGCTGCATAGAGGGGGAGAAAGTTGGTGTTGACGGTAGCAAGATTGTTGATGTAGATCGTCGTCCCGATCGTTGCCCCGGTGGCACTCCGGCGCCACCAGAAGCGAGGGGGAGAGCCCCCCTCCTTCTTCCTAGGCCTCCTCCCTAGGTGGGAGAAGGATTTCCCCTCTGGTCCTTGGCTCCCATGGCATGGGAGGGGCAAGAGCCCCTCCGAGATTGGATCTCCCTCTCTGTTATCTTATGTTTCGCGTCTCCCAGATCTGGCCGAAAACCCTTTCTTATATTCCCGAAGATCCATAACTCTGATTGCACTGAGATTTTAACATGATTTTTTTCCGGATATAAGCTTCCTTGCGCCTGAAGTAGAGGTCCAACCGGCATATGAGGTGGGCAGAACCCACCACCGCGTGCTAGGGGCCTCTGGCGCGCCCTGGTATATTGTGCCCCGTGTGGGCCTCCATTTGTGGTGATTCCAACTCCCAAAAATCACAAATATTCCAAAATAATTCTCCGTAAAATTTCATTGCATTTAGACTTCGTTTGGTATGGATACTCTGCAATACAAAAAATATGCAGAAAACAGTAACTGGCACTTGGCACTGGATCGATAGGTTAGTCCAATAAATCTTATAAAAAGTTGCCAAAAGTATGTAAAACTTGTATAATATTGGCATGAAACAATCATAAATTATAGATATGACGGAGATGTATCAGCATCCCCAAGCTTAATTCCTGCTCTTCCTCGAGTAGGTAAATGATAAAAAAGATAATTTTTGATGTGGAATGCTATCTTGCATAAACTTGATCATATATCTAATCATGGCATGAATATTAAGACATAAGTGATTCAAAGCAATAGTCTATAATTTGACATAAAGATATCAATACTCAGGCATCCCAACAAACAATCATGTCTTTCAAAATATCAATGCTAAAGAAAGCTATCCCTACAAAATCATATAGTCTTGTCATGCTATGTCTTTTTAACACAAATTATTTATCATGCACAACCCCGATGACAAGCCGAGCAATTGGTTCATACTTTTTAACGCACTTCAGCTTTTCAACCCTCACGCAATACATGAGCGCAAGCCATGGATATAGCACCATGGTTGGAATAGAGTATAATGATAGGGGTAAATATAGAGAAGACAAAAAAGTAGAAAGTCTCACATCGATGTGGCTAACCAACAGGCTATGGAGATGCCCATCAATTGATATCAACGTGAGGAGTAGGGATTGTCATGCAACAAATGCACTAAGAGTTATAAGTGTTTGAGAGCTCAGTATAAAACTAAGTGGGTGTGCATCTAATCCTATAATGAAAAATTCCCACTAGTATATGAAAGTGACAACATAGGAGACTCTCCAAATGAAAAACATGGTGTTACTTTGAAGCAAAAGTTTGGTAAAGGATACTAACAATGCCCCATCTCTCTTTTTATTTTCCTTTTTTCCTTTCTTTTTTTCTATTTCTTTTTTTATTTTTATATATTTTTTCTCTCATTGTCTGGAGTCTCATCCCGACTTGTGGGGGGATCATAGTCTCCATCATCCTTTCCTCACTAGGGCACTGCTCTAAAAATGAATAATGATGATCATCACACTTCTATTTACTTATAACTCAAAAGAAATAAAAATTACAACTCGATACCTATGACAAAATATGACTCTATATGAATGCCTCTGGCAATGTACGAGGATGTGCAATGATCTAGCGTAACATGTATGAAAAATGATGAACGGTGGCTGAGCCACAACTACTATGTCAGCTATATGATCGTGCAAAGCAATATGACAATGAATGCTCAAGTCATCAAACGGAAGTGGTGGAAGTTGCATGGCAATACATCTCGGAATGGCCATGGAAAAGCCATAATAGTTAGGTATGGTGGCTGTTTTGAGGAAGATATAGTAAGGCTTATGTGTGATAGAGCGTATCATATCATGGGGTTGGGATGCACCTGCGAAGTTTGCACCACGCCTCAATGTGGGAAAGGGCAATGCACGTTACCGTAGAGGCTAGCAAATTGCGGAAAGGTAAGAGTGCGTATAATCCAAGGAGTCACATTAGTCATAAAGAAATCATATACTTATTGCAGAAGTTTATTATCCCTCTAAGAAAAGTACTACTACGCATGCCCCTAGGGGGATAGATTGGTAGGAAAAGACCATCGCTCGCCCCCGGCCGTCACTCATAAGGAGGACAATCAATAATAAATCATAGCCAATTTGAATTAACAATGATTTGGCATTTTGTAGTGAGCACAAAGCAACATATATCAAACAATGACGAAGTATAACTCTCTTCCTATGCATCGACATGTCATACAAGAACAATTCATGCACATCAAGTAAAGGTCAATACATAGCATAGTCAGTTTCTTGCAATTTTTTCGTGTTGGAAACATAGAGAGCTGGAGATATAGTTCCTCTCTCATAATAATTGCAAGTAGAAGCAGCAAACACATGCATATTATATTCATCAAAATCATCATGTGCAACGGTAGAACGCAACCCATCAATGTAATCCTTAACAAGTGCAAACTTCTCCGATATAGTGTAGTTGGGAGAATTCAAAAAGATAATAGGACTATCATGTGTGGGTGCAATAACAACAATTTCATTCTTAACATAAGGAACTATAGCAAGTTCATCTCCATAAGCATCATTTAAATTGGCATCATGGCCACAAGCATAGCAAGCATCATCAAAAAGGGATATTTCAAATGAATCAACGGGATCATAGCAATTACATGTCATTCATCCTTCGGTAAGAACGAAGGGAAATTAAATAATGTATGAGTTGAAGAGTTACTCTCACTAGAAGGTGGGCACGGGTGATCAATCCGGTCTTCCTCCATTTGTTCTTCGCTCTCCTCATCATCTTTTTCATCCAATGAGCTCACAGTTTCATCAAGTCCTTCTTCCATAGACTCCTGCAAAATATTAGTCTCTTCTTGCTCAGCGGAGACTTTCTCAATAAATGCATCAATATCGGAATTGTATTTATAATTATCATAGTAATATTTAAGGATAGCAAGATTTTCAGGTCTATAAACTGAATCATCAAAATCTTCAAACGTTTTAAACAAAGATTCAATTTCACATGCACCCTTCAAAGCAACAAATTCTTCTATTAGTTCCACATCATAATAATTATATATACTTGTAGCATAAGAAGCCAAGGTTTCAATATCATTAAATTCACATGAAAAGGGAAGATGTGGAGCATTCATCCTAGAGCAACAAGTATAATCATATCTCTGGCATAAATCCCAAGCATACCAATGTAACATATGAATTTGATCCCATAACAATTTCCCTTTATGAGTCAAGCGATAATCCTTAAAGTATTCACATTGATCCAACGTTACTCCCATTATCAAGTTGAATGGGGTTTTCTCAGGATTATCAAAGTAGTGCATAATATTTTTCACATAACGAGCATCGAGGGTTTTAGGAGGTTCCCCATATCCATGAGTAGCAAGTACCACTAATTTTTTTGGTGTTTCGTGTTCCATATCTATAACTAAAGATAGAGAACAACTTAGAACAGGAAATAAAAACTACTTAGTGATAAAGCAAACAAGCATACACGAGAATATTCACCCAACGCTATTCCTCCTCGGCAGTGGCGCCAGAAAAAGGTCTTGATAACCCACAAGTATAGGGGATCATTTGTAGCCTTTTTCAATAAATAAGAGTGTCGAACCCAACAAGGAGCTAAAGGCAGAACAAATATTCCCTCAAGTTCTATCGACCACCGATACAACTCTACGCACACTTGACGTTTGCTTTACGAAAACAAGTATGAAACTATTTTTTAGGTGTAATGCTAGAACTACTTTGCAAGAATAAAACTATGAATAAATTGGAAGGTAATAAAGCTTTTGTCAACAAGAAAGTCATTTGTCCCTAGGCAATCTGTTGGGGATATTACTACGAGTATGACCCACCCAGGAGGGGTCGGGTCAACCCTAATGGCGGGTTACATAAGAAGCCCGATAAACATTCAAGATGATAGTATTACTAAACGCATAGAAGGCCCAAAGGCCTGGGACCGGCTTAAGGCTTGATACTGTAAACCGCCGTATGTAAGGGAAAGACTTGTAAAGAAAGGAATGTAAAGGAAGTCACCGAGCCGGACATGATTATGAGCTGGACAGGACTCTGTAGGCCATGAGGCGTCAACCCGTGTATATAAGGGGACGACCCGATGGTGGTTTAGGACAAGAAACAACCAAGTCGATAACCAAGCCGGCGAGTTGAGCCTCTTGGGGATCGAAACATCAGCAATACCAATCCCAACTAGACGTAGGCTTTTACCTTCATCGTAAGGGGCCGAACTAGTATAAAAACTCTCCCGTGTGTCCTTTGTCCCGATTAACCCCTTTAAGCTTCCTAGTGCGATGGCCCTACGACTAAGTCCTTGCTCTAGGACATCTGTCGTGTCAATTCCATGACAGTTGGCGCCCACCATGGGGCCAGCGCAAGGTGGATTTGAGTTCTTGAAGGGCAACTTCGAAGGGCTCAAGGGATACGCTGTGGGCCAGATGACCAAGAGTCATTGCGGCAAACTCTACATCGACGACGAAGGCTGTGGCCCCGAGGCCGGCTCGATCGAGTACGGGTACCGAGTACCCTTCGGTGGAATTCACGTCTTCATCGGCCGGATCGGCGAGTCAAGCCCTGAGCCGGACGTCCACATTAACCTCATCGAAATGGCTCGGTGCACCGGGTCCGCCGGGTTCAATCTGTCGTGAAGCATGCCTCCGTAGGCTGCATCCATGGCGGTGAATACTCTGAAGGATCGATGGAAGGCGGGGAGACGACCATCTGCTCTGATACTGCATCATCAATAGGTGAGACGGACTCGTTGTACCAACTGCAAGATGGCATGCTCGGGGGCTGTTCCGATGGCAGCAGTATTCCGGACCCCCTTGAGCCGCCGAATTGGGCCAAAGTCTTCATGGCAGGGACGCAGCCCGGGCAGAACTCCACCGCAGCGGCAGCAGAAGCTACCGGGTCGGCAGCAGCCGGGTCAGGAGACCCCGCGCGCCCCCGACTCAGGTTCTAATGGACCTCATGGATAAGCTGACGACTCTGTTAACCGTTGTGGTAGAACCGGCGGATAAAGCCCAGCATGACGCAAAAGTGGCACGCGTACGGGAGGAGATGGTGCAAGCTAAGGAAAATCTAGCCGCGGAGGAAACCCGGATGGCAGCAGAACGAGCAGCTCTAGATGCTCAGGCTCAGCAGCTTCAAGCAAAAACTTTCTGGCTCTCGGTGGATCTTAACGCATCGAACGAGGTCATGAGGAGGAGGCATCAGAAAACTCAATCGCGACTGCCTCTAACGCTGGATCCAAGGAACCTGTTCCATACACCCGGAGCTGGGGGGAGCAACCCGCCAGAGGCAAACCGGGTCACGACACCCAGTGCACCAGTTTAGCCACGGACCATGGAGCCGCCTCGCATGAATACAACTCCTCCACGTTATGTAACAACACCTCCGGGTCACTTCTCCAACCCTATGGAAAATCTCATCGCAGTGTCGGCTTGTTTGGTAGCTCTCCCAATGGAAGGCGACTCGCCAGCAGCGATTGAAGCCCGGAGGGTAAGAGAACTACTTCAGACGGCTTTGGCCCAGCAGGATGCATACTCCTACAGTCGAGACAGGATCCATTCAACTCCTCGCCCAAGCCGGTGCCCGAGTTACAGTAGGCACATGGAGTCCGCATAGATGTCAAGTAATGCTCAATGCCACAACCGGCCATATAGGGATGAGCCGATGCGGGCTAGAACCCTTAACTTCGCGGATCAGGAGAGGATTCATCAAGAGGCGGAACGGGCGGCTCAGATAGCAGCAGAGCAGGCGGCTCACCAAACCTTTCTGGCTTATCCAGAACCTCGGTTGAGGCAGGAGTGGCCACAAGAACCGGAGGCGTACCTTGCCTGGTCCCAGCCATACGCAATGAGCGGTTGCCCAAGGATTTCAAGGGGCCTCGTAAGGTGCCTAATTACACGGCTGACCTACAGCCGGGGGCTTGGATTGAGAGTTATGAGATGGCTATGGAGCTGTTGGAGGTTAGTGATGCTGCAATGGCCAAGTATTTTACCATGATGTTGGATGGAACGGCTCGGACCTGGTTGAAGGGATTGCCACCCAATTCTATCGGCTCATGGGCAGAGTTGAAAGCACGATTCATCTAGAACTTTAATGACACGTGTAAGCAGCCAATGTCGATTGTGGACCTGACCAATTGCAAGCAAGAGGATGGAGAATCTACAACCCATTGGGTGCGCCGGGTCAAGGAGATAATACATTCATCTGATAAGATGGATGCCGGTTCAGCAGTTTTGATGTTGGAGAAAAATTTCCGCTTTGAACCTCTGAAGCAGAAGTTGGGGCGGCTTAAACATGACTGTAATGACATGGGGACATTGATGGAAGCTCTTGTCAAATATGCCGATTCTGATACCACCAAGGACCCGGTGTCTGATGAAGAAAAGGCAACCAAGGGAAAAAAGAACGGCAATGGCAAGGGTCACCAGCATAACCCGGTGAATCAGGGAGGTAATAAATGTAAGGCTGATGAGTTTATTGCTAATACTAATGCGCAGGGTGGTAATCAGCGGCACAAGGGTAGACAACCCCCTCAATCGGGCGGGTCAGGCCCCACCCTTGAGCAGTTGTTGAATGAACCTTGTCCAAAACACGGCACCCAGGAGAAGCCAGCCACCCACTTGTGGAAGGATTGCACGATCATGAAAGCATTTAAAAATTCAAACGCATTTGATGGGGGTCACGGCCCAGGTGGCGGCTCAGGTGGAGGCGGCTTTTAGGGCCCGAGCGCCGGTTCAAGCGGAGGAGGTTTTCACGGTCAGGGTTATCCTGGTCACCAGGGAGGATATAATCAGCAACACGGCCAAGGGAATCAACAGCAGCAACAATCCGGCTATCAGAGCAACCCGAAGCAGTTGAGTAGCGGACAGTATCATGTCTTTACTACCAGTTTATGTAAGAGGGACCAGAAACTCCACAAGAGGGCCGTCAATGCCGTTGAACCGGCAATTCCACGTTATCTACGTTGGTCAGAGCAGCCTATTGTATGGAGCAGAGAGGATCACCCGCCCCGGGTTGATAATCCGGGTCACTTGGCTTTGGTGGTGGCACCTCAAGTTGGTGGGTACAAGTTTACTGAGGTGCTCATGGATGGAGGCAGCAGCATCAACATCCTGTACTATGAGACGTCCCGCCGGATGGGATTGACGGATAAAAATCTTAAACAATCCAACACTGTTTTTCATGGTGTGGTACCTGGTAAATCGGCATACCCAGTTGGTAAGATTGAGCTGGAAGTAGCCTTTGGGGATGAGTATGACTCCAGAGCAGAAAAATTAACCTTTGAAGTGGTTAAGATCAAAAGCCCATATCATGCTCTGTTTGGGCGGCTGGCTTATGCCAAGTTCCTGGCTCAGCCGTGTTATGTATATTTGCAGCTAAAGATGCCGGGTCACAAGGGCACCATTACAGTACATGGGAGCCGGAAGATAGCCTTGGAATGTGAAGAAGGTGATGCTGCCTATGCTGAATCTGTTTGTGCAACAGAGGAGTTGAAATTCTACAAGGATCATGTTGACCCGGCGGATATGATGTCATTAAAGAAACCGACAACAGAGCATGAGTCGGAGTTGAAATTCAAATCAGCTGATGACACTAAGATGGTTGACTTTGTGCCTGGCGACTCATCCAAACAGTTCATCATCAGCGCAAACTTGGATCCGAAATAGGAAAGCGCGCTCATCGAGTTCATCCGTGAGAACCGGGACATCTTTGCATGGAAACCTTCAGACATGCCGGGTGTCCCGAGGGAACTCGCTGAGCACACTCTTAATATCGATCCAAAGTTCAAACCTGTCAGATAGTTTCTCCGACGGTTCAATGAAGAAAGGCGCAAAGCCATCGGAGAAGAGGTGGCCCGGCTTTTGGCAGCCGGGTCATTGTGGAGGTCTTTCACCTAGAATGGTTAGCTAACCCGGTGCTTGTACTAAAAAGAATGGCACCTGGCGTATGTGTGTGGATTACACAGATTTGAACAAGGCTTGTCCGGCTGATCCTTTTGCTCTCCCCGTATTGATCAGATCATTGATGCTACGGCGGGTTGCGCACGGTTGAGTTTCTTAGATGCTTATTCCGGTTATCATCAGATTAAGATGGCAGTCAAGGATCAAGAGAAGACAGCTTTTATAACTCCTTTTGGAGCTTTCTGCTATGTGTCTATGCCTTTTGGGCTTAAGAGTGCCCAGGCGACTTACCAGCAATGTGTGCAGAATTGTCTTCACGATCAAATTGGGCGCAATGTTCATGCCTATGTGGATGATATAGTGGTGAAATCCAGGGAAGAGGAAACCTTGGTCACAGACCTGAAAGAGACTTTTGATAATCTTCGGGTTTACAAGATGATGCTTAACCCGGCCAAGTGTGTTTTTGGAGTGCCAGCCGGCAAGCTCTTGGGTTTTTTGGTGTCTAACCGAGGTATTGAAGCTAATCCGAAGAAAATCAAAGCAATTACATCCTTAGCCAAACCAACCTGCGTGAATGATGTTCAGCGGCTGGCGGGTCGTGTGGCTGCTTTGAGCCGGTTCATAAGCCGGTTAGGGGAAAAGGCTATGCCTCTGTATCAGTTGATGAAGAAAACAGATGTTTTTGTTTGGAGCGATGCTGCGAACGCTGCTTTTGAAGATCTAAAGGCACAGCTAGCTGAGCCGCCGGTCCTGGCTGCTCCAATTGAGAAAGAGCCGCTATTGTTATACATGGCTGCCAACTCACGGGCTGTTAGTGTGGCTATTGTGGTAGAGCGAAAGGAGGCTAGCAAGGAGCACCCGGTTCAACGGCCGGTTTATTATGTTAGTGAAGTGCTAATTGAGTCTAAGCAACGATATCCACATTGGCAGAAGCTTGTTTACGGGGTGTTCATGGCAAGCTGGAAACTTAAGCATTACTTTCAGGGACATCCAATCACTATGGTTAGCTCTGCTCCTTTGGGAGACATTATTCAGAACAGAGAAGCCACGGGGTGGGTTGCCAAGTGGGCAATTGAGCTCGGGTCTCATGGGTTGAAGTATGTTCCATGTACTGCAATTAAGTCTCAAGCCCTGGTTGACTTCATCAATGACTGGACAGAGATGCAGATGCCGGAAGAGAAGCCGGACAACACATATTGGACTATTCATTTTGATGGATCCAGGCAATTGGAAGGCTCGGGGGCTGGAGTCGTGTTAACTTCGCCACGAGGTGATAAATTTTGTTATGTGTTGCGGTTGATGTTTCCATGCACTAACAACGTAGCAGAGTATGAAGCCTTGCTCCATGGTCTTCGAGTGGCAAAGGAGATGAGCTTGAGCTGGGTCAGATGTCTTGGTGACTCAGATCTAGTGGCTCAACAGGTATCTGGCAAGTGGGATTCCAAAGACCCTCTCATGGCGGCTTATCGCCGAGAGGTCGATGCTGTTGCAGGATATTTTAAAGGTTATCAGGTGGAACATATTGACCGTAGAAAGAATGAAGCGGCTGATGCTTTAAGCCGGCTAGGGTCTCAGCGTAAGCCGGTGCCACCCAACACCTTTTTGGATGTTTTGCATAACCCCTCTATCAAGTTGCCCACAGAAGAAGATTTAGCTATTCCTGACCCAGAGGCACAGTTGGTAGTGGCTCTTCATGTCATCCCAGATTGGACGGTGCCGTTCTTGGCTTACATGTCCCGGGGAGAGTTGCCAGCAGACGAGACCCTGGCTCGGCAGATAACCCGGCGATCTAAGTCCATGGCGATTTCGGATGGAGAGTTATTTCATCGCAGTGTTTCCGAAGCGTTTCAACGATGTGTTTCCCCCGAAGAAGGTCAAGAAATCCTTCGTGAGATCCATGAAGGCGATTGCGGTCATCACGCCGGGTCAAAATCTTTAGTGGCCAAGGCATTTCGTCACGGTTTTTACTGGTTGACGGCTCATGCTGATGCAGAAGATCTGGTCAGTAGATGTGATGGATGTCAAAAATTTGCACGACGAGCGCATGTGCCGGCTCAAGAGCTCCGGATGATTCCAATCACTTGGCCATTTGCAGTTTGGGGGATTGACATGGTGGGACCTTTCAAAAGGTCTAACTATAGAAAGACACATCTCTTAGTGGCAGTTGATAAGTTTACTAAGTGGGTTGAGGCAGAGCCTGTGAGTAAGTGTGATGCAGCCACAACGGTTCAGTTCATGAAAAAAGTAATCTTCCGTTTCGGTTTTCCACACAGTATTATCATAGACAATGGCACTAATCTGTCTCAGGGGGCTATGGAAGTTTTTTGTTAGCGAGAGCACATCCGCCTTGATGTTTCTTCTGTAGCTCATACTCAATCCAATGGTCAAGCTGAGAGAGCCAATCAGGAAATTCTGAAAGGGCTAAAACCCCGGCTTATGGTTCCTTTACAGCGAACGCCGGGTTGTTGGGTAGAGGAGTTTCCCTCAGTGCTATGGAGCATCAATACTACGGCCAACAGGTCTATGGGTTACACACCCTTCTTCATGGTTTATGGAGCAGAAACAGTATTGCCTAGTGACATCCGTCATGACTCGCCCCGTGTGGCGGCTTATGTTGAAGCTAACAATGAAAAAGCCAGACAGGATGCGCTTGACTTGTTGGATGAAGAAAGAGACTTAGCAGCGACGCGGTCAACAATTTATCAGTAGGACCTACGTCGTTATCACAGCCGCCGGGTTAAGTCCAGGACTTTTCAGGAAGGCGACTTGGTGCTCCGGCTCATCCAGGATCTTTCAGATGCACACAAGTTATCCCCACCTTGGGAAGGACCCTTTGTGGTCAGTAAAAATTTAAACAATGTGTCATACTACCTCATTGACATTTGAGAGCATGCAGACTCACGTAAGTCGGAAGAGGAGACCCGCCGGCCCTGGAACATTGCTCAACTTCAGCCATATTACCCCTGAGCCACCGACTCTCAACATGTACATACGTTCACGTTGTATATACTATGATAAGCAATAAAGTAAGACCATCGGTCTCTTTTCTTTTCACAGATTATACATCTTTATTATTTCTTACTAACAAATGACTATTAAGGAGCTGATCATATTTGAATCAAGTTTAAACTTTTTGGTCCGGCTTATGACGTATCCGAATCTAGATGCAAATCTCAAGGTCATTTGGGGGCTTCCTGTTCAAACATAGGTCGTATTCGAACCAAAGAGAAAATAGCTGTCGTAACCCTCTTGATCGGCTCAAGGCCAAACTCACTTGGGGGCTTCTTGATCGTATCTAAATCATAGCTTAACCCCTTTTGAGTCCGACTTGGATAGTATTCGAATCAGGGTCGTTAAAACCTCTCAAGGTCATTTGGGGGCTTCCTGTTCAAACATAGGTCGTATTCGAACCAAAGAGAACATAGCTGTCGGTACCCTCTTGATCGGCGCAACGCCAAAGCCACTGGGGGCTATATGGTCGTATTCGAACCTTAGCTTAACCCCTTTGGTCCGGTTTACTGATTGCATTCGAATCAGAAACCCCCAGCTTTTTAAATACATAGTTAAAATTATGTTTATTATCTGTTGCTTGCCTTTTAGCTTTTGTTGTTTCAATATTACAAATAAGATATCCTGGTTTTCTTCACCGGCTCAATTGTTGAACAACTCAGTCGCCCGGGTTATTCAAGCAGGTGGCTCAAGGATCCAAAGGTACGAGCTACTAAGATATGATGATCATTGAGTATTTAAGAAGTATTTACTTTTCATACATATTGAATTATCAAGTTCACCACCCGGATTATTAAACCCGGCGATCTAAGGATCAACAAGGACAAGGAACAGAGTTCAAATATCACAGAGACAAACATTAAACGATGCACACATTGGCATATGGAAGCAGATTCACATAGAAATATTTTATGCACGATGGCATAAGCAAACATGCGGTGTTTTAGCAACTAACGTTATTACAAGGCTTTATAAGCCTGTGAAGATGATCATCGTCCCTCCCTCGCTGGTTCACCACCTTCTATTTGCTGGAAGTTGGATTTTGACCAATCAAAGCCGTTCATGGTGAAAAATTCGGCTTCGTTGTCAATCAGGCCGACCGGGTCAATTTCCGGAGCAAAGGTATCTTCTCTCACAGGTGGGATCAGATCTGCTACTTTGTATGAAGGAGTGGCCATCTTCTTATTTTCACTATCAAAACCCGGCTGGTACTTGTCAACATTGGTGTCCTCTCCAACACTAGTCGTCTGAGGTCGGACCTCGCGTACATACGCTAAGAAATCATCCTGATCAAACGGAGACCCATCCTCCTTTACAGTAGGGTAACCTCTTGCTACGTCTGCCAGTCTAGGTCTGGCACCCAAGCCTTGGAGCGGCTTAGGGCAGTCAAAGCTCCGGCTCAGGCGCAGGAGCGTTTTACTTCTTGGAATCTAGCCGGAAGGATGGACAGTTTCTTCAGGACATCGCTAAGCCAATTGGGTCCTTGATTTGCAGGAGAGATAGCGGCCAGAGCCCGTTGTGCACCAATATACAATTGTTCAACCAAGGTGTATACTGCCTTCAGTTTAATCAACGGGTCTTGGCTCAGATTTTTACTTCACGGACCTGCATATATTTTTAACAGAGTAAGTTGGCGGATCATATTCCAGTTTGGCAAAAATTATACGAAAGGTCAACTCAGGCAGCTTACCAAAGATAGCAGCAACCATCTGAGACACCTAGCCCTTCAAACTATTCAGCTCTGTTGTAATTTCTTTCATAGCTGTTTCGGCTGTCTCAGCTCGTCGGGTCAGGAGTGTTTTCACATTTTCCCAAGCCTTCTCCTTGGTAGCAAAGCTGGTCTTCAAATTTTCAGTTGCAGAAAGGCTCATTTGCAGTTTGGAAGTGGAAGATTTGATTTCGAATTCTTGACTTGCTAGCCGGGTCTTTGCATTTGCTAATTGAGAATTCAATTCAGACAATGCATTCTGTGAAACGTTCAGATAAGTCAAGACTTGGTTTCAAATTCCAGTATCTAAATTCAAGATTCAAGTCCCAAGTACTTTATGAATAAACCACTTGACACTTGGGGGCTAATGTATGCCAAATCAAATTTTTATGACTCTACCAACATATTTGAAGTCCCAAGTCCTTTACAAAGTAACAACACTTGGCACTTGGGGGCTAATGTACGCAGTTCAGCAAGTTTATCAAGGTTAAACCAAAGTGTTAAGTACTTTGCAGATGGTTTTAAATTCTAAAGTACCGATTCATTAATGATAAAATAAACCGGTCCTTGGGGACTATGGGTGAAGTTTTGTTCTACCGATATCAGGCAAAGATTCAGAGGTAAAAATCTCGGCCTATATTTTAAGTCTACAGGTTATTCCGTTTCTCTCATAATCTGAAGACTTGGGGGCTGAAGGAATATTGGTAAACCGGAAACAACGTACCTCATACTTCAACTGAAGCTGCTTGACCATCTCGATCTCAGACTCACGACTGGAGTGTACATGACTGAGATAGCCAGATAAGATATCACTGGCATTGAGACGGTCATAGTTGGCAACATCAAAGCGGACCTTCTGCCTCTCCAATGCTTCTTGCTTTGCTGTGCACCGAGCCAACACTATTGGGTTCCCCGGCTCAACAAAGCGGCTCCCAGTAATTTGAACATCTTGAGCATGTGGAGACGGCGGGTCGGTTGAGCTTGACGGTCCAGTTGTAGAAGGATTTATAGTGGCTTCGTCAAGAGACGGCTCCGGAGGATTTGCTTCATTAACAATAGGCGGGTCTTCTGGGGCGTCACTTAATGGAGGCGGCCTAGCCGGGACAGATGCTAGTACTGGCGGGTCTTCCGCCGGTTTTGCTGCCTTCGCCTTCTTGGATTTAGCCTGGCCGCTAAGGAAAAAATATTGCAGGGTAGTCAGCATCAAGATACAATTGATCAACCCGGAAGAAAAGAGGATTTCTGATTACCCAGGAGCAGTCTTGAAAGCCGGAAATTGTGTTTGTGATGAGTCGCCTGAGGAATGAGACACCTCCTGAAAAGGTAAAAGAAAGGAGTTAAAAGAAATACAAGGATCAGGATTCATTAAAACAAGTTAAGGACAGTAATAAGTAAACCTCGTTCGGGCGTTTCCGAGGGGTCTGTTGAAGGACGACAGCCGGTTCATCTTCAATCTCAACTTCACGGCAGCTTTCATGTTGCTGCTTTTTCAAATGAAAGTTGGGATCCAAATGAGTTAAGGGGTTAGAAAACCTTACTTTACGGATCACTCGTCGAACTTTGTGTCTTGGTAAGGGCTCTGAGTCGGAGGAAATGATAGTTACCTCTACTTCCCCGACCTGACTGGCCCCAGTGTCTTCCTGGTAAGGATCAGTGTCAATAAGATTGTTAAAAAGTTGGCCAAGGGAATCAAGGGCTACCTCCGAGTCAGACGTGTCATCAAGTTTCATTAAATCTTCAACAGTGGCTTTCTTCTTCTTCTTCGTTTTCTGGGTCGTCTTCTTGGTGTTCATGGCGGCGACTTTCGCCTTCTTGGCAGCCTCGTGGTCATATTTCACTTTCCAAAAATCAGAATTGGCCTGCAAAGACAAGAAGAAAGATCAGTGCTAAAGTAGTATAGCTGGACAAAATACAAAGGAAAAGAGATCAGAATATACTTACTTCTGGTACCGAGTTAAGCTTGCAGAAGGGATTTAACCCAACAATGCTGCAGTCTTCATATTTCCCGTTCACCAAAAGGTTTGACATTGAAACAACGTCTTCTTCGGTGAGTTCAACTGGGCTGTGACGAAGAGAGTCGTCCGGGCCTCCACCATATTCATACATCAGCTTTGATTGACGGCTTAATGGAATAACCCGCCATGAGATCCAGTAGCGGGTCAGATCTACTCCGGTTAAACCATTCCCCAACAAAGCGTTGATTCTTCTGATGGATGGAAGCAGCCTCTTGCGTTCAGCAATGGTGAGTTTATCCGGAAGGGTGAACTTGGAGTCAAGACGACCGGGGCGGTAACCCGGCAGCGACTTCTCGTTTACTGGAGAGATATCCTGACAGTAAAACCAAGTTTGGTTCCAGTCCTTTGGGTGACTTGGTAAAACTATGAGAGGAAAGACAGCACCCTGACGGCGCTGAATTGAGATGCCTCCAAGTTCTAAGCTGGGACCGTTGGTGCATTTGTTCTGCCGGTTCAGATAAAAGTACTCTCTAAACAGCTCTACGGTTGGCTCTTGTTGAAGATACACCTCACAAAGCACTTGTAAATTACAAATATTAGATATGGAATTGGGTCCAAGATCCTGAGGATGGAGTTGAAAAAATGAAGGACCTCTCTGAAGAATTTTGAACCGGGCGGTGAGAAGCCACAGTTCATGTGGTCAGTGAAGACAATCACTTCTCCGTCTTTTGGATTGGGGTGTTCTTCCTCCGGGTCAGGAGCACAATAAGACATGACATTTTTTGAAGGCAGAAACCCAATGAGGAAGAACTCTTTTAACCGTTCCTCGGTTATGGATGAGGGGACCCAGTTACAGGCGGTGGGTGTCTTTGACGGCATGATGTGCAAAGAACTGAAAAAGAAATAACAACATGCCGGTTCAGTTTACGGTCAGATATAAAACAAGTAATGGCGGTTTAACTAAGGGCTAATGACATATAGGGAAAAGAAAGCCGGAGCGGTAAGCCACCATGACTACAGATTTTCTCAGAAAGCAGATTCAGCTAAGTGTTGGCATAAACAAGTTTTACCAAGCTGTCATTATTATTTTGGATCAAATGGCTGTTCTAAAAAAGAAAAATATTCTAGACCTAAATATCTAGTACGGATGGGTTCGTCAACTATAACGAAGCATCTATACGGAAAAAAGGGATCTACGGCTATCAAAAATGGACGCCAAACAACTACTGCACGAGTTATATTTCCTTTTTGGATCCCTAGAGGCTGCGGAGGAAGAACTACCAGGAAAGTTCATGAAGAACGATGAAGAACACCGACGAACTCGCAAAGCCCTAATGCAGAACTAAAAAGATTGAGAAGGCGAGACTTACGGGTGCGGATTTGCTGCGGAGGTTCATCGCGTTTCTCTGGACAAGTCAGATCGATGCAGCGGCCTGAGGTGGAGAAGACGAGGAGATCTGCGGCGGCAGCGGCGGCAGAGCTCGAGCGGCAGCGAAGCAGTGAGAGGAGGAAGACGACAAAAGGGGGAGAATGAAAAAGACCTAGGTCGTGCCTATTCATAAGGGAGTAAGCGAACAGGCGGGCGTGAAAATCAAGGAGACCCGAATAATGATTATCCAAATAAACGGACGCCTTGATTCTTGGAAGGCATTAAAAAATGAAAGATCCATTGGAAGATGACGTCATGAAGGTTTTTTGTGTTTTCAGAAGATGACGCCACGGCGGGTTACAAAAATTTGCAGACAAAGGATGGATTCCACCTAAGTATTGAAGATTGACAGAGAACAAAGTTCAAAGTCAACCTGGGGCCTAATGTTGGGGATACTACTACCAGTATGACCCGCCCAGGAGGGGCCGGGTCAGCCCTAATGGCGGGTTACATAAGAAGCCCGATTAACCCACAGGACAAAACGGATCTACTCAAACATCATAGGATAACCATAGATCATTGGGAAATAATATATGGAGTTGAGCACCATTTTTAAGTAGAGATTACTGCGGGGGGGAGGTGTTACATCGCTGCATAGAGGGGGAGAAAGTTGGTGTTGACGGTAGCAAGATTGTTGATGTAGATCGCCGTCCCGATCGTTGCCCTGGTGGCACTCCGACACCACCGGAAATGAGGGGGGGAGCCCCCTCCTTCTTCTTCTTCCTCGGCCTCCTCCCTAGGTGGGAGAAGGATTTCCCCTCTGTTCCTTGGCTCCCATGGCATGGGAGGGGCGAGAGCCCCTCCGAGATTGGATCTCCCTCTATGTTCTCTTCTATTTCGTGTCTCCCAGATCTGCTAGGAAACCGTTTCTTATATTCCCGGATATCCGTAACTCCGATTGCGCTGAGACTTTAACACGTTTTTTTCGGATATAAGCTTCCTTGCACCCGAAGTAGAGGTCCAACCGACGTACGAGGTGGGCACAACCCACCACCGCGCGCCAGGGGCCTCTGGCATGCCCTGGTGTATTGTGCCCTGTGTGGGCCTCCGTTTGCGGTGATTCCAACTCCCCAAAATCACAAATATTCCAAAATAATTCTCCATAAAATTTCATTGCATTTGGACTTCGTTTGATATGGATACTCTGCGATACAAAAAACATGCAGAAAATAGGAACTAGCACTTGGCACTGGATCAATAGGTTAGTCCAATAAATCATATAAAAATTTGCCAAAATATGTAAGACTTGTATAATATTGGCATGAAACAATCAAAAATTATAGATACGACGGAGACGTATCAGTAACTGACTTATGGGTCATTAATGCAAAAAAACACAGACGGGTACGTCATAGAAACCGTGTGTTTTGTGATCTTCTAATGATTAACGCAAAAAACGAATACGGGCACACATGCTAATCAATGCTCAAAGCCCTCAAAGGATGCTCTTACCGACATTGTGCGTTAGTACTACAAACTTAAAGTACTACCGGTAATTTGCTCTAATACTACAAACTTAAACTACTTCTCACACGCTGCCATCGGGGCATGCTGGCCAGACGACAGTGTTCTCCTTCCCGGCCTTGTAGGCGGTAGCCCACCGTGCTTCGATCTCCGCCAAGCTCTCCTCACCATGGCGTGCGGCCTCTTTTTTCTTGCGGCGGCGGGACTCTCTTTTATTGATTACTTTCTGCCTTTTCCGCTCCTTTCGTGCGGCTTTGGCCGCCTCTAGATCCACCACCCATTCGGCCATGGCAGCCTCAAAGTCCTCCCATGTAACTGTCTGACCAGTGGTGGCAATTGACTCGGCGCGGCGAGATGCCGTCGCTTCCTTACCATGTGTGTGGTCGTAGGCAGCGAGGAACGCGGCGCGACGGGATGCCATCGCTTCCTTACCAGTTACTGTGCACCACGGTGCCATGGACGAAAGCCTAGAGAGAGCTCTGGGACGGAGGGGCCGGGCAGCCGTACAGTGCGGTGGTATTCAAGAGCTCAACAACAAATGACAACAGAAATTTGGCTTCCGTTACAATTTTGCTCGTTCATTATCGCACACGGTTCATCTCCATCGCTTCCAGAAATGGTGTGCGGTAAGCCTATTGTGTGTTGCGTCATGATTGGCCAGAACCCCAGCCACGGGGATCACGCGTGTATACTGTAGGATGCGTCGTGATCGAACGGCAATCCACGTCCCTCACATCACACTCGTGCACCTGTAGCTGGATTGGATTCATATGCGCTAAATGCCTAGAAAATGCACATAATCCCCTAAATATGGTAAATGAGCCCGGAAAAATGCCAAATTTGAACATGGTGATTTGCAGGGTGTATGTTCGTCGTAGAAAAAAACTCCAGGGCAAAGGACGAAGAAAATTTGGATTCCCCTTCAATCTTGGTGATTTCCCTCTCGAAAGCGTGGAACTTCTTTTGTGATGGTTCGATTTATGAAGGTCGTGCATGGTGACATAAGCCAAACCTTCTCTAATTTTTAGCAGTGCATGGTGAGGTCATACCATGGTACACCATGCTAGGCGTCATGTTTTTCAAGAATTTATTTCATTTTTTATAGTTGAAAACCCAATAACCAAATGTTTGTGGTTGACTATTGCCACACATTTCATCGAAATATCTGTCCCTTCCTTGTAAAAGGCATGAGAATTTACTAAATGGCACTAGCATGGTTTTCCAGACCGTTCTTGTGCACCCTTTCATGCACCGATTGTTTGAACTTGAATTATGTGCATTAATGCCTAGGAAATGCACATAATCCCTTAAATATGGCAAATGAACCCGGAAAAGTGCCAAATTTGAACACGGTGATTTGCAGGTTGTATCTTCATTGTAGAAAAAAAATCGTGGACAAAGGACAAAGGAAATTTGGACCCCCCCTTCAATCTTGGTGATTTCCCCCTCGAAACCATGAAACTTCCTCGGTGATGGTTCGATTTATGAAAGGCATGCATCATGACATAAGGAAAACAATCTCCACTTTTTACCAGGACATGGTGAGGCCATACCATGGCACCACACGAGGCGTCATGTTTTCCAACCATGTGTTTCATTTTTTGTATAGTTGTTAACCCAGTAAATGACGCGTTTATGGTTGACTATTGCCACACATTTCCTTGAAATATCTGCCCATTCCTTGTAAAAGGCATGTGAATATACTAAATAACACGAGCATGGTTTTCCAGACTGTTCTTGTGCACCTTTTCATGCACTGATTGTTCGAATTTGGATTATGTCCATTAATGCCTAGAAAATGCACATAATCCCCTAAATATGGTAAATGAGCCCGGAAAAATGTCAGATTTGAACACGTTGCATTTGAGGCGGTATGTTGATCGTTGGAAAAACAACTGAATGACAAACTAGGACGGAAATTTGGATTCCCCTTCAATCTTGGGGATTTCCCTCTCGAAAGCATGGAACTTCCTTAGTGATGGTTCGACTTATGAAGGGCGTGCATGACGACATAAGCCAAACCTTCTCAAATTTTTACCAGGGCATGGTGAGGTCATACCATGGCACCATGCCAGGCGTCATGTTTTTAAGCATTTATTTCATTTTTTCTATAGTTGAAAACCCAACAAACAAACATTTGTGGTTGACTATTGCCACACATTTCATCGAAATATCTGTCCATTCCTTGTAAAAGGCATGAGAATTTACTAAATGGCACGAGCATGGTTTTCCAGGCCGTTCTTGTGGACCCTTTCATGCACCGATTGTTTGAACTTGAATTATGTGCATTAATGCCTAGGAAATGCACATAATCCCCTAAATATGGCAAATGAACCCGGGAAAGTGCCAAATTTGAACATGGTGATTTACAGGTTGTATGTTCATCGTAGAAAAAATCTCATGGATGAAGGACAAAGGAAATTTGGATCCCCCTTCAATCTTGGTGATTTCCCCCTCGAAACCATGAAACTTGCTCGGTGATGGTTCATTTTATAAAGGCGTGCATGACGACATTTTTACCATGGCACCACACCAGGCGTCATGTTTTCCAAGCATGTATTTCATTTTTGTATAGTTGTTAAACCAGTAAACGACGCGTTTATGGTTGACTATTGCCACACATTTCCTTGAAATATCTGCCCATTCCTTGTAAAAGGCATGAGAATGTACTAAATAGCACGAGCATGGTTTTCCAGACCGTTCTTGTGGACTTTTTCATGCACCGATTGTTCGAATTGGAATTATGTGCATAATTAATGCCTAGAAAATGCACATAATCCCCTAAATATGGTAAATGAGTTCGGAAAAATGTCAAATTTGAACACGTTGCATTTGAGGTGGTATGTTGATCGTTGGAAAAAAAACTGAATGACAAACTAGGACGGAAATTTGGATTCCCCTTCAATCTTGGTGATTTCCCTCTCAAAAGCATTGAATTTCCTTGGTGATGGTTCGATTTATGAAGGGCGTGCATGACGACTGTCGGTGTCAAAACCGGCGGATCTCGGGTAGGGGGTCCCGAACTGTGCGTCTAGGCCGGATGGTAACAGGAGGCAGGGGACACGATGTTTTACCCAGGTTCGGGCCCTCTTGATGGAGGTAAAACCCTACGTCCTGCTTGATTAATATTGATGATATGGGTAGTACAAGAGTAGATCTACCACGAGATCGGAGAGGCTAAACCATAGAAGCTAGCCTATGGTATGATTGTATGTTGTGGTTGTTGTCCTACGGACTAAAACCCCTCGGTTTATATAGACACCGGAGAGGGTTAGGGTTACATAAGGTCGGTTACAAAGGAGGAGATATCCATATCCGTATTGCCTAGCTTGCCTTCCATGCCAAGTAGAGTCCCATCCGGACATGAGACGAAGTCTTCAATCTTGTATCTTCATAGTCTAACAGTCCGGCCAATGGAGATAGTCCGGCTGTCCGGAGACCCCCTAATTCAGGACTCCCTCAACGACATAAATCAAACCTTCTCAGCTTTTAACCAGGGCACGGTGAGGCCATACCATGGCACCATGCCAGGCGTCATGTTTTTCAAGCACATATTTCATTGTTCTATAGTTGATAACCCAATAAATGGTGCGTTTGTGGTTGATAATTGCCACACATTCCATTGAAATCTCTACCCATTCCTTGTAAAAGGCTTGAGAAATTACTAAATACCACGAGTATGGTTCTTCCAGACCGTTCTTATGCACCCTTTCATGCACCGATTGTTTGAATTTGAATTATGTGCATTAATGCCTACAAGATGAACATAATCCCCTAAATATTGTAAATGAACCCGAAAAAGTGTCAAATTTCAACATGGTGATTAGCAGGGTTTATGTTCATCATAGAAAAAAAACTCATGGATGAAGGACAAAGGAAATTTGGATTCCCATTCAATCTCGGTGATTTACTATCGCACACGATTCATTTCCGCCGCCTCTGCAAACCGTGTGTGTTCACTCACACATGCAAAAGGAAAAAAGAAAGCCCTCGCCCACTTCGTCCGCACACACTCACCGCGGACTCCTTCGCAACTCTGCACCCTAAGCTCGACGGCTGTTGGCGGCTGTTGGGGAACTTAGTAATTTAAAAAAAATTCCTATGCACACGCAAGATCATAGTGATGCATAACAATGAGAGGGGAGAGTGTCGTCCATGTACCCTCATAGACCATTAAGCGGAAGCACTATGACAACGCGGTTTATGTAGTCGTACGTCTTCACGATCGACCGATCCTCAGTACCGAACGTACGGCACCTCCGCGTTCAACACACGTTCAGCTCGGTGATGTCCCGCAAACTCACGATCTAGTAGAGCTCGGGGAAGAGTTTCGTTAGCACGACGATGTGGTGACGATGTTGTTGAAGCTACCGTTGCAGGGCTTCGCCTAAGCACCGCTACAGTATGACCGAGGTGGATTATGGTGGAGGGGGCACCGCACACGGCTGGGAGAGATCAATGATCAACTTGTGTGTCTAGAGGTGCCCCCTGCCCCCGTATATAAAGGATCAAGGGGGAGGCCGGCCAGCCCTAGAGGGTGCGCCAGGAGGAGGAATCCTCCTCCTAGTAGGAGTAGGATTCCCCTCTTTCCTACTCCTACTAGGAGGGGGAAAGGAAGGGGGAGAAGGAGAAGGAAAGGAGGGCGCCGCCCCCCCCCCCTCTCTTAGTCCAATTCGGACCAGAGGGGGAGGGCGCGCGGCCTGCCCTGGCCGGCCCCTCTCTCTCTCCACTAGGGCCCAATAAGACCCGTTAACCCCCGGGGGGTTCCGGTAACCCCTCCGGCACTCCGGTAAAATCCCGATTTCACCCGGAACTCTTCCGATATCCAAATGTAGGCTTTGAATATATCAATATTTATGTCTCGACCATTTCGAGACTCCTCTTCATGTCCCTGATCATATCTGGGACTCCGAACTACCTTCGGTAGATCAACACATATAAACTCATAATACCGATCATCACGGAACTTTAAGCGTGCGGACCCTACGGGTTCGAGAACTATGTAGACATGACCAAGACATGTCTCTGGTCAATAACCAATAGCGGAACCTGGATGCTCATATTGATTCCTAGATATTCTATGAAGATCTTTATCGGTCAAACCGCATAACAATATACGTTGTTCCCTTTGTGATCGGTATGTTACTTGCCCGAGATTCGGTCGTCGGTATCTCAATACCTAGTTCAATCTCGTTACCAGCAAGTCTCTTTACTCGTTTCCATAATGCATCATCCCGCAACTAACTCATTAGTTGCATTGCTTGCAAGGCTTATAGTGATGTGCATTACCAAGAGGGCCCAGAGATACATCTCCGACAATCGGAGTGACAAATCCTAATCTCGATCTATGCCAACTCAATAAGTACCATCGGAGACACCTATAGAGCACCTTTATAATCACCCAGTTACATTGTGACATGTGGTAGCACACAAAGTGTTCCTCCGGTATTCGGGAGTTGCATAATCTCATAGTCATAGGAACATGTATAAGTCATGAAGAAAGCAATAGCAATATACTAAATGATCGAATGCTAAGCTAACAGAATGGGTCAAGTCAATCACATCATTCTCTAATGATATGATCCCGTTAATCAAATGACAACTCATGTCTATGGTTAGGAAACTTAACCATCTTTGATTCAACGAGCTAGTCAAGTAGAGGCATACTAGTGACACTCTGTTTGTCTATGTATTCACACATGTACTAAGTTTCCGGTTAATACAATTCGAGCATCAATAACAAACATTTATCATGATATAAGAAAATATAAATAACAACTTTATTATTGCCTCTAGGGCATATTTCCTTCAGTCTCCCACTTGCACTAGAGTCAATAATCTAGTTCACATCGTCATGTGATTTAACACCAATAGTTCACATCTTCATGTGATTAGTTCACATATCCATGTGACTAACACCCAAAGGGTTTACCAGAGTCGATAATCTAGTTCACATCGCCATGTGATTAACACCCAAAGAGTGATCATGTTTTTCTTGTGAGAGAAATTTAGTCGATGGGTCTGCCACATTCAGAGCCGTATGTATTTTGCAAATTTTCTATGTCTACAATGCTCTGCACGGAGCTACTCTAGCTAATTGCTCCCACTTTCAATATGTATCCAGATCGAGACTTAGAGTCATCTAGATCGATGTAAAAAGCTTGCATCGACGTAATTCTTTATGACAAACTCTTTTTATCACCTCCATAACCAAGAAATATTTCCTTAGTCCTCTAAGGATAATTTTGACTGCTGTCCAGTGATCTACTCCTAGATCACTATTGTACTCCCTTGCCAGAAAGATGCTAAGGTATACAATAGGACTGGTAAACAGCATAGCATACTTTATAGAACCTATGACTGAGGCACAGGGAATGACTTTTCATTCTCTTTCTATTTTCTGCTGTGGTCGGGTTTTGAGTCTTTACTCAACTTCACACCTTGCGACATAGGCAAGAACTCCTTCTTTGACTGTTCCATTTTGAACTACTTCAAAATCTTGTCAAGGTATGTACTCATTGAAAAAACTTATCAAGCATCTTGATCTATCTCTATAGATCTTGATGCTCAATGTGTAAGCAGCTTCATCGAGGTCTTTCTTTGAAAAACTCTTTTCAAACACTTCTTTATGATTTCCAGAAAATTCTACATTATTTCTGATCAACAATATGTCATTCACATATGCTTATCAGAAATACTGTAGTGCTCCCACTCACTTTCTTGTAAATACAGGCTTCACAGCAAGTCTGTATAAAACCATATGCTTTGATCACTTTATCAAAGCATATATTCCAACTCCGAGATGCTTACACCAGTCCATAGATGGATCGCTGGAGCTTGCTCACTTTGTTAGCACCTTTAGGATCGACAAAACCATCTGGTTGCATCATATACAACTCTTCTTTTAAGAAATCCATGAAGGAATACAATTTTTGACATCCATTTGCCAGATTTCATAAAATGCGTCAACTGCTAACATGATTCAGACAGACTTTTAAGCATCGATACGAGTGAGAAAATCTCATCATAGTCAACACCTTGAACTTGTCGAAAACATTTTGCAACAATTCGAGCTTTGTAGATAGTAACAATACTATCAGCATCTGTCTTCCTCTTAAAGATCCATTTATTCTTAATGCCTCACCGATCATCGGGCAAGTCAATCAAAGTCCATACTTTGTTCTCATACATGGATCCCATCTCAGATTTCATGGCCTCAAGCCATTTCGCGGAATCTGAGCTCATCATCGCTTCCTCCTAGTTCGTAGGTTCGTCATGGTCAAGTAACATGACATCCAGAACATGATTACTGTACCACTCTAGTGCGGATCTCACTCTAGTTGACCTACGAGGTTCGGTAGTAACTTGATCTAAAGTTACATGATCATCATCATTAGCTTCCTCACTAATTTGTGTAGGAGTCACAAGAACAGATTTATGTGATGAACTACTTTCCAATAAGGGAGCAGGTATAGTTACCTCATCAAGTTCTACTTTCCTCACACTCACTTCTTTCGAGAGAAACTCCTTCTCTAGAAAGGATCCATTCTTAGCAGCGGATGTCTTGCCTTCGAATCTGTGATAGAAGGTGTACCCAACTGTCTCCTTTGGGTATCCTATGAAGACACATTTCTCCGATTTGGGTTTGAGCTTATCAGGATGAAACTTTTTCACATAAGCATCGCAACCCCAAATTTTAAGAAACGACAACTTTGGTTTCTTGCCAAACCATAGTTCATATGGCATCGTCTCAACGGATTTAGATGGTGCCCTATTTAACGTGAATGCAGCTGTCTCTAATGCATAACCCCAAAACGATAGTGGTAAATCGGTAAGAGACATCATAGATTGCACCATATCTAATAAAGTACGGTTATGATGTTCGGACACACCATTACTCTATGGTGTTCCAGGTGGCGTGAGTTGAAAAACTATTCCGCATTGTTTCAAATGAAGACCAAACTCGTAACTCAAATATTCTCCTCCACGATCAGATCATAGAAACTTTATTTTCTTGTTACGATGATTTTCCACTTCACTCTAAAATTGTTTGAACTTTTCAAATGTTTCAGATTTATGTTTCATCAAGAAGATATACCCATATCTTACTCAAATCATCTGTGAAGGTTAGAAAATAATGATACCTGCCGCGAGCCTCAACACTCATCGGACTGCATACATCAGTATGTATTATTTACAACAAGTCTGTTGCCCGCTCCATTGTTCTGGAGAATGGAGTCTTAGTCATCTTGCCCATGAGGCATGGTTCGCAAGCATCAAGTGATTCATAATCAAGTGATTCCAAAAGCCCATCAGCATGGAGTTTCTTCATGCGCTTTACACCAATATGACCTAAACGGCAGTGCCACAAATAAGTTGCACTATCATTATTAACTTTGCATCTTTTGGCTTCAATATTATGAATATGTGTATCACTACGATCGAGATCCAATGAACCATTTTCATTGGGTGTATGACCATAGAAGGTTTTATTAATGTAAACAGAACAACCATTATTCTCTAACTTAAATGAATAACTGTATTGCAATAAACATGATCAAATCATATTCATTCTCAATGCAAACACCAAATAACACTTATTTAGGTTCAACACTAATCCCGAAAGTATAGGGAGTGTGCGATGATGATCATATCAATCTTGGAACTACTTCCAACACACATCATCAGTTCACCCTTAACTAGTTTCTGTTCATTCTGCAACTCCCGTTTTGAGTTACTACTCTTAGCAACTAAACCAGTATAAAATGCTGAGGGGTTGCTATAAACACTAGTAAAGTACACATCAATAACATGTATATCCAATATACCTTTGTTCACTATGCCATCCTTCTTATCCACCAAGTATCTAGGGCAGTTCCACTTCCAGTGACCATTTCCTTTGCAGTAGAAGCACTCAGTTTCAGGCTTGGGTCTAGCTTTGGGCTTCTTCACGGGAGTGACAACTTGCTTGCCATTCTTATTGAAGTTCCCCTTCCTCCCTTTGCCCTTTTCTTAAAACTAGTGGTCTTGTCAACCATGAACACTTGATGCTTTTCTTGATTTCTACCTTCATCGATTTCAGCATCACGAAGAGCTTGGGAATCATTTCCATTATCCCTTGCATATTATAGTTCATCACAAAGTTCCAGTAACTTGGTGATAGTGACTAGAGAACTCTGTCAATTACTATCTTATCTGGAAGATTAACTCCCACTTGATTCAAGCAATTGTAGTACCCCGAAAATCTAAGCACATGCTCACTGGTTGAGCTATTCTCCTCCACCTCGTCGGCAAAGTACTGTCAGAGGTCTCATACCTCTTGACACGGGCATGAGTATGAAATACCAATTTCAACTCTTAGAACATCTTATATGTTCTTTGGCATTCAAAATGTTTTTGAAGTCCCGGTTCTAAGCCGTAAAGCATGGTGAACTAAACTATTAAGTAGCCATCATACCGAGCTTTGTCAAACATTCAAACGTCTGCATCTGCTCCTGCAATAGGTCTGTCACCTAGAGGTGCATTAAGGACATAATTCTTCTGTGTAGCAATGAGGATAATCCTCAGATCACGAACCTAGTCCGCATTATTGCTACTATCATCTTTCAACATCGTTTTTCTCTGGGAACATATCAAAAACAAACTGGGAGCTACATCGCGAGCTATTGATCTACAACATAGTTATGCAAATACTATTAGGACTAAGCTCATGATAAATTAAAGTTCAATTAATCATATTACTTAAGAACTCCCACTTAGATAGACATCCCTCTAGTCATCTAAATGATTACGTGATCCAAATCAATAAACCATGTCTAATCATCACGTGAGATGGAGTAGTTTTCAATGGTGAACATCACTATGTTGATCATATCTACTATATGATTCACACTCGACCTTTCGGTCTCAGTGTTCTGAGGCCATATCTGCATATGCTAGGCTCGTCAAGTTTAACCCGAGTATTCTGCGTGTGCAAAACTATCTTACACCCGTTGTAGATGAACGTTGAGCTTATCACACCCGATCATCACGTGGTGTCTCGGCACGACGAACTTTGGCAACGGTGCATACTCAGGGAGAAAACTTGTACCTTGAAATTTAGTGAGAGATCATCTTATAATGCTACCGCCGAACTAAGCAAAAATAAGATGTATAAAAGATAAGCATCACATGCAATCCAAATATGTGACATGATATGGCCATCATCTTATTGTGCTTTTGATCTCCATCTGCAAAGTACTGTCATGATCTCCATTGTTACCGGCATGACACCATGATTTCCATCATCTTGATCTTTTATCAATGTGTCGTCGCATGGTCGTTTCACCAGCTATTGCTTTTGCAACTATTGCTATCGCATAGCGATAAAGTAAAGCAATTACATGGCACTTGCATCTTATGCAATAAAGAGACAACCATAAGGCTTCTACCAGTTGTCGATAACTTCAACAAAACATGATCATCTCATACAACAACTTATATCATGTCTTGACCATATCACATCACAACAAGCCCTGCAAAAACAAGTTAGACGCCCTCTACTTTGTTGTTGCAAGTTTTACGTGGCTGCTACGGGCTGAGCAAGAACCGTTCTTACCTACGCATCAAAACCAGAACAATATTTTGTCAAGTATGTGTTGTTTTAACCTTCACAAGGACCGGGCGTAGCCACACTCGGTTCAACTAAAGTTGGAGAAACTGACACCCGCCAGCCACCTGTGTGCAAAGCACGTCGGTAGAACCAGTCTCGCGTAAGCGTACACGTAATGTTGGTCCGGCTGCTTCATCCAACAATACCGCCGAACAAAAGTATGACATGCTGGTAAGTAGTATGACATGTATTGCCCACAACTTACTTGTGTTCTACTCGTGCATATAACATCTATGCATAAACCTGGCTCGGATGCCACTATTGGGGAACGTAGTAATTTGAAAAAAATTCCTACGCACACGCAAGATCATGGTGATGCATAGCAATGGGAGGGGAGAGTGTCGTCCATGTACCCTCATAGACCATTAAGAGGAAGCGTTATGACAACGCGGTTGATGTAGTCGTACATCTTCACGATCGACCGATCCTTGGTACCGAACATACGGCACCTTCGCGTTCAGCACACGTTCAGCTCGGTGACATCCCGCGAACTCACGATCCAGTAGAGCCCGGGGAAGAGTTTCGTCAGCACGATGGCATGGTGACGATGTTGATGAAGCTACCGTTGTAGGGCTTCACCTAAGCACTGCTACAGTATGACCGAGGTGGATTATGGTGGAGGGGGCACCGCACACGGCTGGGAGAGATCAATGATCAACTTGTGTGTCTAGAGGTGCCCCCTACCCCCATATATAAAGGAGCAAGGGGGAGGCCGACCGTCCCTAGAGGCCGCGCCAGGAGGAGGAATCCTCCTAGTAGGACTAGGATTCCCATCTTTCCTACTCCTACTAGGAGGGGGAAAGGAAGGGGGAGAAGGAGAAGGAAAGGGGGCGCCGCCCCCCTCTCCTAGTCCAATTCGGACCAGAGGGGAGGGGGCGTGCGACCTGCCCTTGCCGGCCCCTCTCTCTCTCCACTAGGGCCCAATAAGGCCCATTAACCCCCGGGGGGTTCCGGTAACCCCTCCGGCACTCCGGTAAAATCCCGATTTCACCCGGAACTTTTCCGATGTCCAAATGTAGGCTTCCAATATATCAATCTTTGTGTCTCTACCATTTCGGGACTCCTCGTCATGTCTGTGATCATATCTGGGACTCCGAACTACCTTCGGTACATCAAAACATATAGACTCATAATACCGATCGTCACAGAACTTTAAGCGTGTGGACCCTATGGGTTTGAGAACTATGTAGACAGGACCGAGACATGTCTCCGGTCAATAACCAATAGAGGAACCTGGATGCTCATATTGGTTCCTACATATTCTACGAAGATCTTTATCGGTCAAACCGCACAACAATATACGATGTTCCCTTTGTCATCGGTATGTTACTTGCCCGAGATTCGATCGTCGGTACCTCAATACCTAGTTCAATCTCGTTACCGGCAAGTCTCTTTACTTGTTTCCATAATGCATCATCCCACAACTAACTCATTAATTTCATTGCTTGCAAGGCTTATAGTGTGTGCATTACCGAGAGGGCCCAAAGATACCTCTTCGACAATCGGAGTGACAAATCCTAATCTTGATCTATGCCAACTCAACAAGTACCATCGGAGACACCTATAGAGCACCTTTATAATCACCCAGTTACGTTGTGACGTTTGGTAGCACACAAAGTGTTCCTCCGGTATTCGGGAGTTGCATAATCTCATAGTCATGGGAACATGTATAAGTCATGAAGAAAGCAATAGCAATATACTAAACGATCGAATGCTAAGCTAACGGAATGGTTCAAGTCAATCACATCATTCTCTAATGATGTGATCCCCTTAATCAAATGACAACTCATGTCTATGGTTAGGAAACTTTACCATCTTTGATTCAACGAGCTAGTCAAGTAGAGGCATACTAGTGACACTCTGTTTGTCTATGTATTCACACATGTACAAAGTTTCTGGTAAATACAATTCTAGCATGAATAATAAACATTTATCATGATATAAGGAAATATAAATAACAACTTTATTATTGCCTCTAGGGCATATTTCCTTCAGCGGCGGGCGTAGGCCGCGCTCCAAACGGCACCGGATTTCGCCCCTACCGCTTTCCGCCGCCTATCTGCACCGACATTCTAGACTCTGGTCGACTGGGGTTTTCTGCGGGATTGGGGCGGGGATTTTTCTCATGCAGAAGGTAATCAACTTAATTAGCGAAATATTCACCCATCTCTTATCGCAGTCCGTCCACCACTGTTAATCAACCGGTGGAAAATCGCTGTGGAATCATTTTTGTTCTAGCTGACTCGTGGGTGTTCATTCATGTGTCCACAGTGCAAGCACAAATCGAGCAACTGTGGTCGTGGCCAGTCGGAAACGAAGTTCTATCTCACCATCCCGGATGACTTCGGGGAGCGCTCAGTATGTTCAATCTCAACCTACCACAGTCGGCATGGCCAGAATTTGTGAACATATATCGTCTGTTGGTACATTATCTATATATTTGCATCAAATCTTTGTTACATTATCTATTTTTAATTCTATATTTTTGTACTTTGCTTTCATCTATATATATTGATCTGTTCTACCAGTTACTCCCATATTTGCATCTTGCTCTGTTATTTCAATATACCTAATTTACGATCTTAATTTTCATTTCAAGCAGTACATCCCTTGCTTTGCAAGAACTTGAGTAGAAGGAAATCTTGGGCTTTACTTTGTTGATGACTCCCAGGATGTCATATTGACAACGCAACATTGATCTACAATGATGGTTAGCATAAAACTTGATAAAGATGGTCACTCCTATTTTAATGCGTACCTTTGGAGAAAAATGTCTAAGAGTTATGAACTGAAAGCTGGCAATAAAATTCTAGTGTGTGCACCACAACCTGGTCTAATTAACATGGATGTTTACTTCCCCAATGTCATCAGCCGATCAAAGTCTGATCGAGGTTAGTGTCCTTCCAAATTTCTACATGCTGCCATATTACTATTTAAGCAACCAATTGATCACTACTTAAGCAACCAATTGTGATATCATATTCTGACTCCGTTCCTAGGCAGTAACAAATTCTATTTACCAATTTATGCGCACTATATATTCTTATAACATGTTCTGAATAAACAATACATTTTCACCTTTTAATCAGGATATGTTGGATGCATAGTGAACGATCTGTATGTTACTAAGTGTACCAAATTTCACTGGAAGGACTTGAAGCATGTCATAAACTTTGTTGATAATCTGACAGAGATAGCACAACGTATGAACACTGGATTTTGGATGAGATTAATTAGACCTATGGTGCACACACTGAACAAGACCAATTATGTGCACAAAACACTGGTAAAAAGTCTTATTTTAATGTTGATGCTCATAATCTATATATATATATATATCTTCAACGATATGTTACAATTATTTTTTATTCTACATGTCAATAGAAATTGCCCCCTGTAGCAGTTCCTGGATCAATTTCCCGGCGTGGTCGAAATACACTTGTGCTTGCTAATAACGCCAAAGTGATTGCAAGGTACTGCATTTCCCCCATAAATGGAACCATTCAAATTAACAAGTTCTCGCTTCTCATGGCAATTGATGTCTACTACACAACCTTCTTCTTGTAGACGTTGTTGGGCCTCCAAGTGCAGAGGTTTGTAGGACAGTAGCAAATTTCCCTCAAGTGGATGACCTAAGGTTTATCAATCTGTAGGAGGCGTAGGATGAAGATGGTCTCTCTCAAGCAACCCTGCAACCAAATAACAAAGAGTCTCTTGTGTCCCCAACACACCCAATACAATGGTAAATTGTATAGGTGCACTAGTTCGGTGAAGAGATGGTGATACAAGTGGTATATGGATGGTAGATAAAGGTATTTGTAATCTGAAATTATAAAAACAGCAAGGTAACGAATGATAAAAGTGAGCGTAAACGGTATTGCAATGTGTTGAAATAAGGCCTAGGGTTCATACTTTCACTAGTGTAAGTCCTCTCAACAATACTAACATAATTGGATCATAAAAATATCCCTCAGCATGCAACAAAGAGTCACTCCAAAGTCACTAATAGCAGAGAACAAACGAAGAGATTATGGTAGGGTACGAAACCACCTCAAAGTTATTCTTTCCAATCAATCCGTTGGGCTATTCCTATAAGTGTCACAAACAGCCCTAGAGTTTGTACTAGAATAACACCTTAAGACACAAATCAACCAAAACCCTAATGTCACCTAGATACTCCAATGTCACCTCAAGTATCCGTGGGCATGATTATACGATATGCATCACACAATCTTAGATTCATCTATTCAACCAACACATAGAACCTCAAAGAGTGCCCCAAAGTTTCTACCGAAGAATCACGACGAAAACGTGTGCCAACCCCTATGCATAGGTTCATGGGCGGAACCCGCAAGTTGATCACCAAAACATACATCAAGTGAATCACGTGGTATCCCATTGTCACCACAGATACGCACGGCAAGACATACATCAAGTGTTCTCAAATCTTTAAAGACTCAATCTAATAAGATAACTTCAAAGGGGAAACTCAATTCATTAGGAGGAGAAACATAAGATCCAACTATAATAGCAAAGCTCGCGATACATCAAGATCGTGCCAAATCAAGAACACAAGAGAGAGAGAGAGATCAAACACATAGCTATTGGTACATACCCTCAGCCCCGAGGGAGAAATACTCCCTCCTCATCATGGAGAGCACCGGGATGATGAAGCTGGCCACCGAAGAGGGATTCCCCCTCCGGCAGGGTGCCAGAACGGGTCTAAATTGGCTTTCGGTGGCTTCTAGCGGCGGAACTCCCGATCTATTGTGCTCACAGATGTTTTTAGGGTATATGGAGATATATAGGCGGAAGAAGTACGTCAGGGGGGGCACGAAGGGCCCACGAGGGTGGAGGGCGCGCCTAGGGGGTGGGCGCGCCCCTTGCCTCGTGGCCTCCTCGCAGGTCCCCCGACGTGCACTCCAAGTCTTCTGGGCTTCTTTCCTTCCAAAAATGAGTTCCGTGAAGTTTCAGGTCAATTGGACTCCGTTTGATTTTCCTTTTCTTCGAAACCCTAAAACAGGGTAAAAACAGAAACTGGCACTGGGCTCTGGGTTAATAGGTCAGTCCCAAAAATGATATAAAAGTGTATAATAAAGCCCATAAACATTCAAAACAGTAGATAATATAGCATGGAGCAATCAAAAATTATAGATACGTTGGAGACGTATCAGCATCCCCAAGCTTAATTCCTGCTCGTCCTCGAGTAGGTAAATGATAAAAGAAAGAATTTTTGATGTGGAATGCTAGTTGGCATAATTTCAATGTAATTCTTCTTAATTGTGGTATGAATATTCAGATCCGAAAAATTCAAGACAAAAGTTCATATTGACATAAAAATGATAATACTTCAAGCATACTAACTAAGCAATCATGTCTTCTCAAAATAACATGGCCAAAGAAAGTTCATCCCTAGAAAATCATATAGTTCAGTCATGTTTCATTTTCGTCACACAAGAATGCTCTCATCATGCACAACCCCGATGACAATCCAAGCAATTGTTTCATACTTTAGTAATCTCAAACTCATAAACTTTCACGCAATACATGAGCGCGAGCCATGGACATAGCACTATGGGTGGAATGGAATATAATGAGGGGGGCTATGTGGAGAAGACAAAAAGGGAGAAAGTCTCACATCAACGAGGCTAATCAATGGGCTATGGAGATGTCGGATACACTAGAGCTATAAATATATGAAAGCTCAACAAAAGAAAATAGTGGGTGTGCATCCAACTTGCTTGCTCACGAAGACCTAGGGCACTTGAGGAGGCCCATTGTTGGAATATACAAGCCAAGTTCTATAATGAAAAATTCCCACTAGTATATGAAAGTGACAAAACAAGAGACTCTCTATCATGAAGATCATGGTGCTACTTTGAAGCACAAGTGCGGCAAAGGATAGTAGCATTGTCCCTTCTCTCTTTTTCTCTCATTTTTTTGGGGCCTTTTCTCTCTTTTTTATGGCCTTTCTCTTTTTTGGGGCCTTCTCTTTTTTATGGCCTTTCTTTTTTTGGCCTTCTCTTTTTTATGGCCTTTCTCCCTTTTTTTATTTATTCCTCACTTGGGACAATGCTCTAATAATGATGATCATCACACTTCTATTTATTTACAACTCGATACTAGAACAAAGATGACTCTATATGAAAGCCTCCGGCGGTGTACCGGGATATGCAATGAACCAAGAGTGACACGTGTGAAGGAATTATGAATGGTGGCTTTGCCACAAATACTATGTCAACTACATGATCATGCTAAGCAATATGACAATGAGGAATGTGGCATGATGAACAGAATGATGGAAAGTTGCATGGCAATATATCTCGGAATGGCTATGGAAATGCCATAATAGGTAGGTATGGTGGCTGTTTTGAGGAAGATATAAGGAGGTTTATGTGTGAAAGAGCGTATCATAGCACGGGGTTTGGATGCACCGACGAAGTTGGCACCAACTCTCAATGTGAGAAAGGGCAATGCATGGTACCGAAGAGGCTAGCAAGGATGGAAGGGTGAGAGTGCGTATAATCCATGGACTCAGAATTAGTCATAAAGAACTCACATACTTATTGCAAAAATCTACAAGGCATCAAAAACCTCGATACTACGCGCATGCTCCTAGGGGGATAGATTGGTAGGAAAAGACCATCGCTCGTCCCCAACCGCCACTCATAAGGAGGACAATCAAATAACACCTCATGTTTCAAATTTGTTACACAACATTTACCATACGTGCATGCTATGGGACTTGCAAACTTCAACACAAGCATTTCTCAATTTCACAACTACTCAACTAGCACGACTTTGATATTATTACCTCTATATCTCAAAACAATCATCAAGCATCAAACTTCTCTTAGTATTCAACACACTCATAAGAAAGTTTTATTATTCTTGAATACCTAGCATATTAGGATTTTAAGAAAATTACCATGCTATTAAGACTCTCAAAATAATCTAAGTGAAGCATGAGAGTTCATCTATTTCTTCAAAAGAAAACTACCACCATGCTCTAAAAGATATAAGTGAAGCACTAGAGCAAATGACAAACTACTCCGAAAGATATAAGTGAAGATCAATGAGTAGTTGAATAATTATGAAACTATGTGAAGACTCTCTAACATTTAAGAATTTCAGATCTTGGTATTTTATTCAAATAGCAAGCAAAGCAAAATAAAATGACATTCTAAGAATGGCAAACATCATGTGAAGAAGCAAAAACTTAGGATCAACCGAAACTAACCGATAGTTGTTGAAGAAGAAAGGTGGGATGCCAGCCGGGGCATCCCCAAGCTTAGAAGCTTGATACTTCTTGAAATATTATATTGGGGTGCCTTGGGCATCCCCAAGCTTGAGCTTTTTTGTCTCCTTAATTCCTCTCATATCACGGTCTCCCTAAATCTCAAAAGCTTCATCCACACAAAACTCAACAAGGACTCGTGAGATAAGTTAGTATAAACCATTGCAAAAACCTTATCATACTCTAATGTAGAAAATCACTAAAATTATTATTCAACATTGAATAGTAAATGCCTCTGCATATTTAATAGTCCTATCCTCAAATAGAATCATTAAAGAAGCAAACATATGCAAACAATGCAAACATAACAGCAATCTGCCTAAACAGGATAGTCTGTAAAGAATGCTGCAACATCCATACTTACCTAGCTCCAAAAATTATGAAAGAAAATTCCCACTTTAGTAAATTTATTTGATCTTAATATGCCAAAGGTTTCGACATTTTATCACATTCTGACTTTTCTAGGGAATTATTGCAACAGCGGTAAACTTTCTGTTTTCAAACAGCAACATGTATACTTGTAACATAGGCATAGTAAAGGCTATCAATGCCACTTTTATTGAAATAAAAGGTGCAAAACATTGTTCTAAATAACAGCAAGCAAATCATAACAAAATAAATTGACACTCCAAGAAAAACACATATCATGTGGTGAATAAAAATATAGCTCCAAGTAAAGTTACCGATGAACGAAGACGAAAGAGGGGGTGCCTTCCGGGGCATCCCCAAGCTTAGGCTCTTGGCTATCCTTGAATATTACCTTGGGGTGCCTTGGGCATACCCAAGCTTAGTCTCTTGCCACTCCTTATTCCATAGTCCATCGAATCCTTACCCAAAACTTGAAAACTTCACAACACAAAACTTAACAGAAAACTCGTAAGCTCCGTTAGTATAAGAAAATAAATCACCACTTAAAGGTACTGTAATGAACTCGTTATTTATTTATATTGGTGTTAAACATACTGTATTCCAACTTCTCTATGGTTTATAAACTATTTTACTAGCCATAGATTCATCAAAATAAGTAAACAACACATGAAAAAACAGAATCTGTCAAAAACAGAACAGTCTGTAGTAATCTGGATCAAACGTATACTTCTGGAACTCATAAAATTCTCAAATAAATTGCTGGACCTGAGGAATTTATATATTAATCACTTCAAAAATAATTAACTAAATAGCACTCTCCAAATAAAAATGGCAGCAATTCTCGTGAGCGCTAAAGTTTCTGTTTTTGACAGCATGATCAACAAGACTTTCCCAAAGTCTTCCCAAAGGTTCTACTTGGCACAAACACTAATTAAACACATAAAACCACATATAAACAGATGATATATGAATTATTTATTACTCCCTCCGTCCGGAAATACTTGTCCTCAAAATAGTTGTATCTAGACTTATTTTAGTTATAAATACATTCATTTTATCCATTTCGTGGACAAGTATTTCCGGACGGAGGGAGTACTAAACAGGAACAAAAAGCAAGGAACAAAAATAAAGTTGGGTTGCCTCCCAACCAGCGCTATCGTTTAATGCCCCTAGCTAGGCATGATGATTTCAACGATGTTCACATAAAAGATAAGAATTGAAACATAAATAGAGCATCATGAAGAATATGACTAGCACATTTAAGTCTAACATACTTCCTATGCATAGGGATTTTGTGAGCAAACAACTTGTGGGAACAATAATCAACTTGCATAGGAAGGTAAAACAAGCATAACTTCAAAATTTTAAGCACATAGAGAGGAAACTTGATATTATTGCAATTCCTACAAGCATATATTCCTCCCTCATAATAATTTTCAGTAGCATCATGAATGAATTCAACAATATAATCAGCACCTAAAGCATTATTTTCATGATCTACAAGCATAGAAAATTTACTACTCTCCACATAAGCAAAATTCATCTCATGAATAGTAGTGGGAGCAAACTCAACAAAATAACTATCATGTGATTGAAAATTAAGATCAAGATGACAAGTTTCATGGTTATCATTATTCTTTAAAGCATACGTGTCATCACAATAATCATCATAGATAGGAGGCATGCTTTCATCATAATAAATTTTCTCGTCAAAACTTGGGGCAACAAAAAATATCATCTTCATCAAACATAGCTTCCCCAAGCTTGTGGATTTGCATATCATTAGCATCATGGATATTCAAGGAATTCATACTAACAACATTGCAATCATGCTCATCATTCAAATATTTAGTGCCAAACATTTTATATATTTCTTCTTCTAGCACTTGAGCACAATTTTCCTTTCCATCATACTCACGAAAGATATTAAAAAGATGAAGCGTATGAGACAAACTCAATTCTATTTTTTATAGTTTTGTTTTATAAACTAAACTAGTGATAAAACAAGAAACTAAAAGACTTGATTGCAAGATCTAAAGATATACCTTCAAGCGCTAACCTCCCTGGCAACGGCGCCAGAAAAGAGCTTGATGTCTACTACACAACCTTCTTCTTGTAGACGTTGTTGGGCCTCCAAGTGCAGAGGTTTGTAGGACAGTAGCAAATTTCCCTCAAGTGGATGACCTAAGGTTTATCAATCCGTAGGAGGCGTAGGATGAAGATGGTCTCTCTCAAGAAACCCTGCAACCAAATAACAAAGAGTCTCTTGTGTCCCCAGCACACCCAATACAATGGTAAATTGTATAGGTGCTCGGCAAAGAGATGGTGATACAAGTGGTATATGGATGGTAGATAAAGGTATTTGTAATCTGAAATTATAAAAACAGCAAGGTAACGAATGATAAAAGTGAGCGTAAACGGTATTGCAATGTGTTGAAACAAGGCCTAGGGTTCATATTTTCACTAGTGTAAGTCCTCTCAACAATACTAACATAATTGGATCATAAAACTATCCCTCAACATGCAACAAAGAGTCACTCCAAAGTCACTAATAGCGGAGAACAAACGAAGAGATTGTGGTAGGGTACGAAACCACCTCAAAGTTATTCTTTCCAATCAATCCGTTGGGCTATTCCTATAAGTGCCACAAATAGCCGTAGAGTTCGTACTAGAATAAAACCTTAAGACGCAAATCAACCAAAACCCTAATGTCACCTAGATACTCCAATGTCACCTCAAGTATCCGTGGGCATGATTATACGATATGCATCACACAATCTCAGATTCATCTATTCAACCAACACATAGAACCTCAAAGAGTGCCCCAAAGTTTCTACCAGAGAATCACGACAAAAATGTGTGCCAACCCCTATGCATAGGTTCATGGGCGGAACCCGCAAGTTGATCACCAAAACATACATCAAGTGAATCACGTGGTATCCCATTGTCACCACAGATACGCACGGAAAGACATACATCAAGTGTTCTCAAATCTTTAAAGACTCAGTCCGATAAGATAACTTCAAAGGGGAAACTCAATTCATTACAAGAGAGTAGAGGGGGAGGAGAAACATAAGATCCAACTATAATAGCAAAGCTCGTGATACATCAAGATCGTGCCAAATCAAGAACACGAGAGAGAGAGAGAGAGAGAGAGAGAGAGAGAGAGATCAAACACATAGCTACTAGTACATACCCTAAGCCCCGAGGGAGAACTACTCCCTCCTCGTCATGGAGAGCACCGGGATGATGAAGATGGCCACCGGAGAGGGATTCCCCCTCCGGCTGTAACATCCCAAAATTCTAAATTTTGGAATGTTATAAACAAATAGATAGATTTGATTGATTGGTTGATTGATTGTTTGAAAGTGAGTGAAGTTCGAAACTTTTTGAAAGTTAAATGAGAGGGAATAAAAGGACTTTCCCAAACTTTCACCTTTTTCTTTTGATCCCCGAGAATTCAAATTCTTTTCATCACAAAACCCTGGAGAGAAGATGACATGACTTCTTCCATTTATTTAAATGACATGGGGTGTTGAAAATATTTCAATTTTATTTGGAAAATATTTCCAATTCTGAAACTTTACGCAACTCAATGACCCACGGAGAGAGTTGGGGATTTCGTTATTTTCATATTTGAGTTTTCTCAAATGTTGAGAATAGGATCATTTGATTTTATTTATTTTATCATCAATTATTTCTATTACAAAAATATGAGAGAGGGAATAAAATGACTTTCCCAAAATAAAGAAATATTGAGGATTTAATAAAAAAATTAAATAAGATTTTATTTCAGAGTTTTTCGGTGTTTTATTTGAATTTAGGAAAAATGTGCGTTTTTCAAAATTGCATTTAGGGCCCAAGTAAATGTTCACCTTGTGCGGCTTGATTGTAGAAGCCCGCGAAAATTTATTTCGGAATTTTTGGAGTCCGTTTAGTATTTCTTTTTATTTTTCTTCCGAGCGGAATAATTAAAAAAACGAACCGACTTCGGGCTGTACCCGAGCGGGACACTGCCCGGGGGCAGCCTTTAAATAGCGCCGCCCCGAACCGCCCCAGCCCATCAGCCCCGCCTCGATCCGCGTGCGCCACCGGTGCCGCCGCCACCGACGACGATCCCGCCGCCCGAGGTTCGTCTTGCCTCGTTTTCCATGCCGAAAAAAGAGAAAAAATCGGCGTTCGTCGTTTTTCTTTTTCTCGGATTAAATCCGCGATTTTTCTGATCGCGATTCCTGATCCGATTTTCATTTTAGTTTAACTTTTTACTCGTTTATCAGAATCAGGCGATTCAAGCGCCTAGGGATTCGTCTCGAAACTCTTTATCCGTTTAACCAACTTAAACAAGATTTTGCTACTGTAAAATTTGCCCTAGATCCAGATTACTAGAACGAAGTTGTTTTCTTTCGCAGTTTGACTTTCGTTGCTTCGTTCGATTTGATTCTTTTTGCCAACCGGAGTTCTTAAGTTGAACCTTCTGGTTAGATCTCTTATTTGAGTTTTACCTGTGCATTAGATGAGTACTTATTGTATGCTTGTTTGTTTGTCTGCGATAGAATACCCGGAGTGCGCCGCCTGTTACTTCGAATCGTTAGGTTTCGCGGATCATCAGCAAGGCAAGTTCACACTTTGATCATATCCCCTTCATACCCAGTTTTCATTGCATTAGATCAAACCTCAAACATTGCATGATTAGGATCTAATTAAATTGTGGGATTGGGAAGTAGTTGATGAGGTAGGAACCTATTGCCCTGTTACTATCAAACCCTTGGGAGTTACTTCTACGTGTTGCTTATATTGCTATGCTATGCTCGTAGACGTGGTTTGGGTATGAGTGAAATCCATGACAGATGTGAGATTGTTATTTAATGGTTCAACTTAAGGTGGCAACTTGAATACACATCTGGGTGGATTGCTAGGGGCACCCTGGGGATATACCAGTGGACTTGCCGGACACCTGGGGATATACCAGTGTTGTCCTAGGAGATCCCGGGATATACCGTGTGATCATCCTACGGTCCGCCACCCAGGCTCAAAGGGATCATAAGATTATTCATGCTAGAAACTTCCGTGTGCAGCCACAAGCTATTATGGGCTCTAGCATAGTTGACTAAGTCGTGCGAACTCTTACAGTGGTAGACTAGCAGATGTAGGGGATGTAGGTGGTACGGTCTACCCATCGTAAGGTGCTAGCGCTTCTGAAAGACTATGTCTCGGTCATCCGTCTTCTCAAACACCATGTAGTGCGAGAAACCAAACGGAGGCGATCGAGTCTTGTGGGGAAAAGTGTGCAAACCTCTGCAGAGTGTATAAACTAATCATGGTTAGCCGTGTCCCCGGTTATGGACATCTTGAGTATCTAGTTCTTGGATTATCCTGTTGATCTCATCACGTTACTTTAAATGAATATTGTTGGGTTTAATGATATTACTTAATTGGGATTGAGAATGCTGTCAACCATTCTCAATGTTTAACAACCACCATGATAGTTAAATAAATTTATTCCTTTGCAGTAGGGAAAAATTGGCTTTTCGACAAAAACCTTATAACCGTAGAGCTTTTCCACCAGCCAAATATGCATGTAGTGATAGCCATTATTCATCATTGCTCTACAGTGTGAATTTGCCAGTACATTCAATGTACTGACCCTCTGTGGCTGCAACGTCTCATGTTGCAGGATTTCTTACGACGAGTAAGTGATACGTTAGGGTTACGATTTCTACACTCAACTTTGCCGTTGGTGTTGATGGGAATCCACAACCTTGTTACTTCCGCTATTTTGGATTGAGGTAATAGTATTTACGTTACTTTTACACATGTGATTTACCTCTGTTATAAATCCTCGAGTACTGTGTGTGTCAGCATACCGATCCAGGGATGACACTTAAGCACAGAGACTTGATCCATTTGGGTCGGGTCGCTACAGAGATTGTATCAGAGCACATGTTGACTGTAGGACGTGACCCTAGAAACTGGCAAGCCCATAGCAAAGATTTTTCTCTACAACTTTCCCTTTCAAAAAGATATTTTACCTCTCTTCTCTTCTGAGCTTATTCAGATATTCCCTTTTAGTTAGACCATACCCCTTTCCCCTTTTGACCAGACGAGGATTTGACTGATGAGACCACTCTAAGAAGTACAAGATATTGGACAACTAAGACCGCTTCGGAATGAAGAGTATTTTCCGTGCATCTGAATAATGGAAACTACAATGGTTGAAGATTCCAAAGACAAGTAGAATTTGAAGGCTCTGAAGAATCCCTAGATTTGTATGACCTAGGAAGGCTACCCTTATGAAACTTGACAGATTATGGAAGTTGTCAATGCCCGAGATCAGGGCGTATCGGAGAAAGACCGGAGCATGGAGAGTTAAAAACTTAAAGTTCAGTCAAGGAAACCCTAAGGCAGGAGATATCAACTATGGAGAGATAGCTCATGGAAATCACAAGAGCAGAACCACAGCTATCCATGATGTTATCGCCCGCTTATGCTATTGTCACCGTGCTAAGTTAAGCATGCATATGCATGGAAGGATTGGATAGTAAAAGGCTGATGGAGCATCTATCAGCAAGAGGTGAAGTTTTAACCTTAGCTAGTGTATCACCAGGATCTGGAGTGTTACATCAAGAAGTTTAAGGTGGAGCTCCATGAAGCCGTATTAGACAAGGAAGCATTTCGTGAAGAACTCAGGAACCAAAGGCTGAAAGTAGCCAAGCTGGAGGAGCTACAACCTCGAGATATCGGAGATTCATTAAGAACTGAAGGACAACAGGATCATGGTTTAGGTCGAGTTTGATGAAACCCAGAAGTTTGGAATGCAACTCCAGAATATTAAAGGACGTCACGAGAGACTTCGCATCAACAGAGTTGATCTGGCAAAAGAACTTGAGAAAGACAAGCATGATCGGAAGAAGCCATTGGAGGCATGAACAAGGCTTGAAGAGTTTGAAGAGTTGATGATTTATTGACCTTTAGAAGACCAAACCCCTGTTATATACCTACGTTAGATGCGATGATTGTGAGCTATCATTTGTTTGATGTTTTTCGACAGCCACAATAAAATCTATCTTTTCAAAACTTTTGTTTGTATTGTGTGTATCCCTCTCTATCTCTATTATCTCACCCCAAACCCATGGACCCAATAGAGGATGAATGAAGATGAGCTTATATTTTCTGGACCGATAAGTCAATTGGAGACGGACCGATGGATTCAGAACATGGAGGATCATGTGAAGAATAACCCTATAGTTGGACATGATATGACCCAGCATGCTCTTCAGTGCTTTGAAAGAGGTGCTGCTACTTGGTGGAGAATGTACCAAACCATCAATGGATGGCAAGGAGTAACCACTTGGAAAGAATTTAAGTTGACTTTGCCAAAGTCTCGGTTTGTGTCCCAGAAGTTGAAGCCTTATGGAAAGGATATGAAGAAACCTGGTGCATGCAAGATTTGTGGAGAAGTAGGACACACCCATAAAGAACACAAGGATGAATGCCCAAATTGTGAAGGAAGTCACCCAGTTGAAGAATGCCCAACTAGGCAGATTACTTGTTTCTTGTGTGAAGGGACTACCCACTATCCTGCTCAGTGTCACATTTACCCCATGGTACAAAGAACCATCCAGCAGAAGAAAGAAGTAATGAAAGGAGCCCTCATGGAAATTTTAGAAGAACCTGTGATGAAGGAAGATGTGGAGGACACACCTAAAGAAGACCCGAGTAAACCCTGCACTAAGTCTTGCTATTCATGTGGAGAAGGACACATCTCCCAGAATTGTATGAATGGGGATCTAGTAGAATTCCCGACAGAGGAAGTAGAATATGACCCACAAGAAATAGAAGCCATGATTGGCATGGAAAGGTCCAGGAAGAGAAGCAGATTGGATTCCAGGAAGGACCTGAGTCATATCACCTGTTACAGGTGCAAGGAGTCAGGGCACTACCTCAACAATTGCCCAAAAAGGAAACCTCGATACTTGTCAGAAGTAATATGTTTTAGTTGTAATGGAGCAGGGCACTTTGCCAGAGAATGCCCCAAGGAGAAGGAAACTTGTGCTAGATAGTTGAGTTTGCAACAAAAGAAATGGAGTAGTACAAGTGAGAACATTTTTCTTTTATATTGAGGTGTTGAGTTGAGACATGTAATGGAGAAGCGAGAGATTGTAATCATTTGAGAATGAATAAAGTAGCATCGTTGGTACTGATATGGATTTTATGAGTTGTTACCCTATGAAGAAGAATTTTGACCATTTTTGAGGATATGAGAAATATGGTCTATGGAAGATTTGTGCATTTTAAGGGTGGTAGTACCTTGTAAGAACCCTTGACCCCTGGGAAAGATAAGGCTACTCCACTGAGTGGATTTCGGACAAAATGAATATGAATTTTGTCTCGATATGTGTGATACCCCAAGAGTATGTGGGATGAAGTTGGAGACCATCGACCAAATGTGAACAAGGAGTCAGAAGAGAATGTAAGTTTATTCGAGATAGACTGAAGGTAGCTCAGTCCAGGCAGAAGAGTTATGCAGACTTAAAAAAACGCAAGGAGGTAGTCTATGAAATTGGAGACAGAGCATGTCTTCATGTGTCCCCTCTGCGAGGAGTTAAACGATTTGGAGTTAAGGCACTGTTAGCCCCGAGATTTGTAGGACCATACCGACTCTTGGAGTGTATTGGAGAAGTGGCCAACAAGTTGGAGTCACCCGAAGGACTGTCAGGAGTTCATGATGTGTTTCACATTTCCCAGTTGAAGAAGTGCCATGCAAAGATGCCCAATATTCCCTTGTAAGGACGCTTGACCCTGGAAAGGATAATGATGTTCCATGAAGTGGAGTATGGACTTCATAAGTATAAGTTTTTAACTCGGTATGTGGGATATTCCACGAGGATGAAGAGATGAATTACTATTGGATATAAAGGAGGTATGATGTTGGAAATATGGATCAAGGGAAATTCCATGATGAGTCTGAGTACTCATGTCTGATTTTGGTGCAAATAGAAGGAAGGAAGTCAATACAATTGGATGGATTTAAGAATACTAGGAAGTTGGAAGTTGGAATAATGATCAGTTGCCCGATGATAAGTTCAAGGACTACAAGTGATGAGATGGGCCATAACCCACAGGCCCCAGGACCTGCCAAGAAGCAAGCACATTCATGCTGAAGGAAAAACCCTGGAAGAAGTTACGATTTTATCGATAGACGATTTTATAGGAGTAACGCAAAACCTGAGCGTTGTGAAGGAACGATAGATGCTTGTCTAGCTTGAAGAATCTATGGATATATCCGAACTTCGTTCGTCGACAAGAGAAATTCTGCAATGCTTGTGAGGATGACCAAGTGTTAGTATGCGAGATTCGCTAAACTGTATACATGGTAATGATTTGGGTGCGGGATGGATTGATCACCATACCGACTTACTCTTATTATTCGCCTTGCTATATGGGATGGTAAATCTGAGTGACTTACCTATAGTAGAGAGACGACGGTATTAAACCTTGTTGAAGCCTTAGAATGGTATAGGTATTTTTTTCCTTGTACAAGGCAGCTTTGCCAACCGTAGGTTATACGGTGAGGATCAACCCAGACCCATTTCCTGCAGGAGAAACCATAAATTGTTGACCACCATGAGATATCGATAGTTGTTTAGTTTTGGCGCCAGACCCGTCAGCTAAGAAGACCCAGTCTCGGAATAACCTTACCAAATGAAAGGACAGAAAAATTGTGGTAAAGGTTATGCCACTACCGGAAGAGCTCAGAGAAGGAATTTCTCGAGGATCTGAGAAGACCGACACTGTCAAGAATAAGGATGGAGTATATGAGTTTTGATGGAACAGTAACCATGCTTCTAAGGGTGGTAGCACTCCAGACCCCGTGTGATGATCGATGGATTTTGAGGAGACCCCCAAACCCTAACCTATTTCTTGCTAGCCTCTCCGAATCTCGAGGACGAGATTCATTTTAAGGGTGGTAGGTTTGTAACATCCCAAAATTCTAAATTTTGGAATGTTATAAACAAATAGATAGATTTGATTGATTGGTTGATTGATTGTCTGAAAGTGAGTGAAGTTCGAAACTTTTTGAAAGTTAAATGAGAGGGAATAAAAGGACTTTCCCAAACTTTCACCTTTTTCTTTTGATCCCCAAGAATTCAAATTATTTTCATCACAAAACCCTGGAGAGAAGATGACATGACTTCTTCCATTTATTTAAATGACATGGGGTGTTGAAAATATTTGAATTTCATTTGGAAAATATTTCCAATTCTGAAACTTTACGCAACTCAATGACCCACGGAGAGAGTTGGGGATTTCGTTATTTTCATATTTGAGTTTTCTCAAATGTTGAGAATAGGATCATTTGATTTTATTTATTTTATCATCAATTATTTCTATTACAAAAATATGAGAGAGGGAATAAAATGACTTTCCCAAAATAAAGAAATATTGAGGATTTAATAAAAAATCAAATAAGATTTTATTTCGGAGTTTTTCGGTGTTTTATTTGAATTTAGGAAAAATGTGCGTTTTTCAAAATTGCATTTAGGGCCCAAATAAATGTTCACCTTGTGCGGCTTGATTTTAGAAGCCCGTGAAAATATATTTCGGAATTTTTGGAGTCCATTTAGTATTTCTTTTTATTTTTCTTCCGAGCGGAATAATTAAAAAAAACGAACCGACTTCGGGCCGTACCCGAGCGGGACACCGCCCGGGGGCAGCCTTTAAATAGCGCCGCCCCGAGCCGCCCCAGCCCATTAGCCCCGCCTTGATCCGCGCGCGCCGCCGCCGATGATCCTGCCGCCCGAGGTTCGTCGCGCCTCGTTGAAAAAGCGGAAAAAAATCGGCGTTCGTTGTTTTTCTTTTTCTCGGATTAAATCCACGATTTTTCTGATCGCGATTCCTGATCCGATTTTCGTTCTAGTTTAACTTTTCACTCGTTTATCGGAATCAGGCGATTCAGGCGCCTAGGGATTCATCTCGAAACCCTTTATCCGTTTAACCAACTTAGACAACATTTTGATACTGTAAAATTTGCCCTAGATCCAGATTACTAGAACGAAGTTGTTTTCTTTCGCAGTTTGACTTTCGTTGCTTCGTTCGATTTGATTCTTTTTGCCAACCGGAGTTCTTAAGTTGAACCTTCTGGTTAGATATCTTATTTGAGTTTTACCTATGCATTAGATGAGTACTTATTGTATGCTTGTTTGTTTGTCTGCGATAGAATACCCGGAGTGCACCGCCTGTTACTTCGAATCGTTAGGTTTCACGGATCATCAGCAAGGCAAGTTCACACTTTGATCATATCCCCTTCATACCCAGTTTTCATTGCATTAGATCAAACAACAAACATTGCATGATTAGGATCTAATTAAATTGTGGGATTGGGAAGTAGTTGATGAGGTAGGAACCTATTGCCCTATTACTATCAAACCCTTGGGAGTTACTTCTACATATTGCTTATATTGCTATGCTATGCTCGTAGACATGGTTTGGGTATGAGTGAAATCCATGACAGATGTGAGATTGTTATTTAATGGTTCAACTTAAGGTGTCAACTTGAATACACATCTGGGTGGATTGCTAGGGGCACCCTGGGGATATACCAGTGGACTTGCCCGGACACCTGGGGATATACCAGTGTTGTCCTAGGAGATCCCGGGGATATACCGTGTGATCATCCTACGGTCCGGCACCCAGGATCAAAGGGATCATAAGATTATTCATGCTAGAAACTTCCGTGTGCAGCCATAAGCTATTATGCGCTCTAGCATAGTTGACTAAGTCGTGCGAACTCTTACGGTGGTAGACTAGCAGATGTAGGGGATGTAGGTGGTATGGTCTACCCATCATAAGGTGCTAGCGCTTCTGAAAGACTATGTCTCGGTCATCCGTCTTCTCAAACACCATGTAGTGCGAGAAACCAAACAGAGGCGATCGAGTCTTGTGGGGAAAAGTGCGCAAACCTCTGCAAAGTGTATAAACTAATCATGGTTAGCCGTGTCCCCGATTATGGACATCTTGAGTATCTAGTTCTTGGATTATCCTGTTGATCTCATCATGTTACTTTAAATGAATATTGTTGGGTTTAATGATATTACTTAATTGGGATTGAGAATGCTGTCAACCATTCTCAATGTTTAACAACCACCATGATAGTTAAATAAATTTATTCCTTTGCAGTAGGGAAAAAATGGCTTTTCGCAACAACCTTATAACCATAGAGCTTTTCCACCAGCCAAATATACATGTAGTGATAGCCATTATTCATCATTTCTCTACAGTGTGAATTTGCCAGTACATTCAATGTACTGACCCTCTGTGGCTGCAATGTCTCATGTTGCAGGATTTCTTACGACGAGTAAGTGATACGTTAGGGTTATGATTCCTATACTCAACTTTGCCGTTGGTGTTGATGGGAATCCACAACCTTGTTACTTCCGCTATTTGGATTGAGGTAATAGTATTTATGTTACTTTTACATGTGATTTACCTCTATTATAAATCCTTGATTACTGTGTGTGTCAGCATACTGATCCAGGGATGACACTTAAGCACAGAGACTTGATCCATTCGGGTCGGGTCGCTACACCAGTAGGGTGCCGCAACGGGTCTAAATTGGCTTTCGGTGGCTGCGGAGGCTTCTGATGGCGGAACTCCCGATCTATTGTGCTCACGGATGTTTTTAGGGTATATGGAGATATATAGGCGGAAGAAGTACGTCAGGGGGCCACGAGGGGCCCACGAGGGTGGAGGGCGCGCCCAGGGGGTGGGCATGCCCCTTGCCTCGTGGCCTCCTCGCAGGTCCCCCGACGTGCACTCCAAGTCTTCTGGGCTTCTTTCCTTCCAAAAATGAGTTCCATGAAGTTTCAGGTCAATTGGACTCCGTTTGATTTTTCCTTTTCTTCGAAACCCTAAAACAGGGTAAAAACAGAAACTGGCACTAGGCTCTGGGTTAATAGGTTAGTCCCAAAATGATATAAAAGTGTATAATAAAGCCCATAAACATTCAAAACAGTAGATAATATAGCATGGAGCAATCAAAAATTACAGATATGTTGGCTCACGCTCCACATAACCTCCATCATCATATTCTATTCCACCCATAATGCTATATCCATGGCTCACGTTCATGTATTGCGTGAAAATTGAAAAAAGTTTGAGATTACTAAAGTATGAAACAATTGCTTGGATTGTCATCGGGGTTGTGCATGATGAGAGCATTCTTGTGTGACGAAAATGGGGCATGACCAAACTATATGATTTTGTAGGGATGAACTTTCTTTTGCCATGTTATTTTGAGAAGACATGATTGCTTTGTTAGTATGCTTGAAGTATTATTATTTTCATGTCAATATTAAAATTTTGTCTTGAATCTTTCGGATCTGAACATTCATGCCACAATAAGGAAAATTTCACTGAGAATTATGCTAGGTAGCATTCCACATAAGAAATTCTATTTTTATCATTTACCTACTCGAGGACGAGCAGGAATTAAGCTTAGGGATGCTTTATACGTCTCCAACGTATCTATAATTTTTTATTGTTCCATGCTATTATATTATCTGTTTTGGATGTTAATGGGCTTATTTATACACTTTTATATTATTTTTGGGACTAACGTACTAACCCAAGGCCCAGTGCAAATTGTTGTTTTTTTGCCTATTTCAGTGTTTCGTAGAAAAGGAATATCAAACCAAATCCAAACGGAATGAAACCTTCGGGAGAGTTATTTTTGGAACAAACGTGATCCAGGGGACTTGGAGTGGACGTCAAGAAAGAAACGAGGGAGCCACGAGGCAGGCAGGCGCGCCCTCACCCTCGTGGGCCCCTCGTAGCTCCACCGACCTACTTCTTCCTCCTATATATATCCATATACCCCGAAAATATCCAGGAGCACCACGAAACCCTATTTCCACTGCTGCAACCTTCTGTACCCAAGAGATCCCATCTTGGAGCCTTTTCTGGAGCCCTGCCGGGTGGGCGAATCAATCACGGAGGACTTCTACATCAACACCATAGCCTCTCCGATGATGTGTGAGTAGTTTACCTCAGACCTTCGGGTCCATAGTTATTAGCTAGATGGCTTCTTCTCTCTCTTTGGATCTCAATACAAAGTTCTCCTCGATCTTCTTGGAGATCTATTTGATGTAACTCTTTTTGCGGTGTGTTTGTCGAGATCCGATGAATTGTGGGTTTATGATCAAGATTATCTGTGAAAAATATTTGGTTCTTCTCCGAATTCTTATATGTATGATTTAATTATCTTTGCAAGTCTCTTCAAATTATCAGTTTGGTTTGGCCTAGTAGATTGATCTTTCTTGCAATGGGAGAAGTGCTTTGCTTCGGGTTCAATCTTGCGGTGTCCTTTCCCAGTGACAGCAGGGGAAGCAAGGCACGTATTGTATTGTTGCCATCGAGGATAAAAATATGGGTTTATATCATTTTGCTTGACTTTATCCCTCTACATCATGTTATCTTGCTTAATGCGTTACTCTGTTCTTATGAACTTAATACTCTAGATGCATGCTGGATAGCGGTCGATGTGTGGAGTAATAGTAGTAGATGCATAATCGTTTCGGTCTACTTGTCACGGACGTGATGCTTATATACATGATCATGCCTAGATATTCTCATAATTATGTACTTTTCTATCAATTGCTCGACTGTAATTTGTTCACCCACTATAATACTTATGCTATCTTGAGAGAAGCCACTAGTGAAACCTATGGCCCCCGGGACTATCTTTTATCATATAAGTTTCCAATCTATTTTATTTTGCAATCTTTACTTTCAATATATATCATAAAAATACCAAAAATATTTATCTTATTATTATTATTATTATTATTATTATTATTATTATTATTATTATTATTATTATTATCTCTATCAGATCCCACTCTTGTAAGTGACCGTGAAGGGATTGTCAACCCTTTTATCACGTTGGTTGTGAGGTTCTTATTTGTTTGTGTAGGTACGAGGGACTTGCGTGTAGTCTCCTACTGGATTGATACCTTGGTTCTCAAAAACTGAGGGAAATACTTACGCTACTTTACTGCATCACCCTTTCCTCTTCAAGGGAAAACCAACGCAGTGCTCAAGAGGTAGCAAGAAGGATTTCTGGCGCCGTTGCCGGGGAGATCTACGCACAAGTCAAGACATACCAAGTACCCATCACAAACTCTTATCCCTCGCGTTGCATTATTTGCCATTTGCCTCTCGTTTTCCTCTCCCCCACTTCACCCTTGCCATTTTATTCACGCTCTTTTTTGTTCCCCTTCTCTTTTCTAGTTCGTCTTTTTTCCCTCGCCTCTGTTGTGCTTGTGTGTTGGATTGTTTGCCGCGATGGCCTTACGAAAAAGATTTGATCCTCACCTTAGAAGGTTGGAAGAAATTGAAAACAACGTTAGAAGTTTTATGTCCTTGCAGTTTGAGCATAATAATTTCTTCAGAAACGAGCTTAAAGAACAAAAAAGTTTTATGGGGTACATGAATAAAGAGCTCGATGATATGTCTAAACAATTTTATGGTCTGAAATCTTAGTTCGCTCATCTTGAAAACTTAATAGCCCAAATTTCAGATAAGTAGGCCACCTTAGTTAATAAGATGGCCGCCAAACCGGAAGAACTTGATGATAATAAGGATGAAGATCTAAAAGTGATTGATGTGTCCCCTATTAAATCTTTGTTTTGCAATATGAATGTTGATAATGATGAGTCAACTTTAGTTAAAAGGCATCCCAATGATTCGGAGTTTTTAGATCTTAATGCTAAAATTGGTAAAAGTGGGATTGGAGATGTCAAAACTTTACATAGCAATGAGCCCACTATTTTGGATTTCAAGGAATTTAATTATGATAATTGTTCTTTAATAGATTGTATTTCCTTGTTGCAATCCGTGCTAAATTCTCCGCATGCTTATAATCAAAATAAAGCTTTTACTAAACATATCGTTGATGCTTTAATGCAATATTACGAAGAAAAGCTTGAATTGGGAGTTTCTATCCCTAGAAAACTTTATGATGAGTGGGAACCCACTATTAAAATTAAAATTGAAGATCATGAATGCTATGCTTTATGTGATTTGGGTGCTAGCGTTTCCACGATTCCAAAAACTTTGTGTGATGTGTTAGGTTTTCGTGAATTTGATGATTGTTCTTTAAATTTGCACCTCGCGGATTCCACTATTAAGAAACCTATGGGAAGAATTAATGATGTTCTTATTGTTGCAAATAGGAATTATGTGCCCATAGATTTCATTGTTCTTGATATAGATTGCAATCCTACATGTCACGTTATTCTAGGTAGGCCTTTCCTTAGAACGATTGGTGCAATTATTGATATGAAAGAAGGGAATATTAGATTCCAATTTCCATTAAGAAAAGGCATGGAATACTTTCCTAGAAAGAAAATTAAATTACCTTATGAATCTATTATGAGAGCCACTTATGGATTGTATACCAATGATGATAATACATAGATCTATTTTTGCTTGTATGCCTAGTTAGAGGCGTTAAACGATAGCGCTTGTTGGGAGGCAACCCAATTTTATTTTTGTTTCTTGCTTTTTGGTTCTGTTTAGTAATAAATAATTCATATAGCCTCTATTTAGATGTGGTTTTATTCTTTTAATTAGTGTTTGTGCCAAGTAGAACCTTTGGAAAGACTTGGGGAAAGTCTTTGCGATCTTGCTGTAAAAAAACAGAAACTTTAGCGCTCACGAGATTTGCTGCCATGTTTTACTTGAGAGTGCGATTAGGTTCATTCTTTTTGCAAATGATTAATAGATAAATTCCTCAAGTCCAGCAATTTATTTTACAATTTGTTGGGTTACACAAGTATTCGAAACCTACAGATTACTAGTAGAATGCCCATGTGTTGCCACAGGCCATGGAACTCATTTTTGCCCATTGCATATATAAACATAATGCACGCCAATTTTGTATGTATATAAATGATAGCCCGTAACAATCAATCAAAAAGTAATTGAAATTCACTTCACTTGCGATGTAAAATAATATAGAAAATCTAACTCAACGATATGTACATAGAGTAAAGCAATGATCCAACTAACTATCTCTTACAAACTAAGATTTACTTGATGCATTCTGTACAATGTTAGAACTTTTGTCTTTTGCTTAATTTCCATGGTACGATGTGAGTTGCATCCTGTTAATATAATAAAATGTCCGTGCATTGCCACGGGCTCTTAAAATATTTTGCAAGAGTTATATAAAAATAATGCATGTTAAATTTCACACGTACAGCCAATATAACACAGACACAATTAATTAATAATTGAAGTCCACTTCACTTGCAATGTAAATTGATAACAAAAAGGAAATAATGACATGTCCGTGGAACAAATTGAGCGATGTTCCAACTAAACATCTATTGCAAAATTATTAAGATCTACTTGATGTGCTTAAGAAATTCTTGCACAATATCAGAAAAGTTGCCTTTAGCTTCATTCCCACGATGTTTTAGCAAGTATAATAAAAAGTGTTTCCTCAACTCATACACATCCTGCACAAACAATATATGTAGTTAGTATGAATATTTCATGTCGAAGGTCTTAAAACGTGTAACGGACAATACTCACCGCGCAAACTGGTTTGACCAGTTCTTTACCGTTCCACCAAAGCATAAAATGAAAAACAAAATAGACAGACACATCCCTATAATTTTCTAAATTAATAATATAAAAAAGATAGTTATAACAAAAATAAATGTTTTACTATGAATTCATTACCCGTCGGTGCTCGTTGGAATACCAAAGGGAAATAAACGTTGCCATTTAGATATATCAGAATTCCAACTGGGCTACTTTATTTCGAGTGCTTCTTTGAATTCCCTCGCAAAACTTTATAGTTTCACTACATGCCTCACATTTTTATCCTCTGACGACTATGATGTACAAATAGGGTCCATAATATATACACGACATGCCTCTTTGTCGATGACATACAAGATGTATCGACCGGTGGATGCACACGGAAGATAAATCTACAAGTGTAGCTATTAGAAACAACAATAGACAAAATACCTTACTTACCGTGTTGCACGATGAGATGTTGTTGTCCATCCCAGGCCAGCTCTCAAATATTGTTCCCAACATCTGAATACTTTTCTTCTCGCGGGACTTTTGACCTCGTGTTGACTCTAGCATCATGGACTAAGTAAAAAAAGAAATATTGTTTCAACATGTTGATACTAACGACACGCAGAATGAAAAGTTATGATAACTTATATAAAATCTTAGATCCATGTAATGTATAGGAGGGTCTGTGAACAATACTCCCTCGTCACATGCCAGTATACGCACAGCGGTGTTGAAGCAATCATTGTCCATAGGCTGCTCCATGTTAAGTATGCCTTGAAGTTTCTTAAGACTTAAGCCCATCGAATGGGTTTTCGAGCTCCGAACACATTCCTTCCTAAAAATTGGATGGTAAGAATAATAATAATAATAATAATAATGTATATGCGCACATTAAATATTGATATATGATACTTACTCCAAACACCTGATATATAACACATGCAATAGTTGTTGAATTGCCTAATGTGCATGTGTCTATCAAGAAGATGAATTACAGATGGTTTTCATTTTCAATACGACAAGTTTTAGAAAGAATCCAAAATTAGCTATGAAGGATTTGTATTAGTGATGACCATAAATCAGGGAGATGCAAATCACCATGTTAATCACAACTGACCGAGAAGCACGCACCTGTGATGACGGCCGAGAGATGGATGGAGTCGATGCTGGCCGCAAGATCCTCGACGGCAGTTGTGCAGTTGAAGCCTGACAATCATCGTGGCCTCCAAGGCTAGGCCCAGATCTCCGTCACCATTGCTGCTGCTACCAGACACCCGACCCTCCAACGCGTCCACCTTAGAGCGCTCCCCTCCCCTCCCGAATGCCTTGCCTCCCAGTGCCCTCCTCCATCTCTTCGGCATGGCTCAGCACCTCTCCACCTCCTTCTACGGCGACCTTGTGTGAGGAGGCGGTGAGGGGGAAGGTAGGAAATAGAAGAGAAGACAATAAAGATTCAGAGATTGGACGAGAAGAAAAGGTTAATAAATTTAGATTTGATCTTTAGAGATTGATCGTGATTGATTCTTTGACGTATGGAAATATTAATTAATATGATTGAGCGATATATGGTAAGGTTAATTAATTTATATTTGATCTTTAAAGATTAACCATGATTGATTCTTTCACATAAAGGTATTACTAAATAATAACTTGCGCCAGCATGGAAAGTTCTGATTCGTTCAGATTTTTTTCGTTGTGTGGGAGATGATGCGAAAATAAACCGGTGGGGTGGTGGGAGAGGAGATGAAAATAAACCGTGGATACTATTCACCAACTGCTCCATTAGGAGTAGAGACTACTCACTATTCTATTTTTGATAGATTCTATTTTTTGCGTGTTGTTTGCTTATTTTGATGAGTCTATGGCTAGTATCGGAGGTTATGAACCATAGAGAAGTTGGAATACAGTAGGTTTAACACCAATATAAATAAATAATGAGTTCATTACAGTGCCTTAAGTGGCGGTTTGTTTTCTTATATTAACGGAGCTCATGAGATTTTCTGTTTAAGTTTTATGTTGTGTAGTTTTCAAATTTTGGGTAAGGATTTGATGGATTATGCAATAAGGAGTGGCAAGAGCCTAAGCTTGGGGATGCCCAAGGCACCCCAAGGTAAAATTCAAGGACAACCAAAAGCCTAAGCTTGGGGATGCCCCGGAAGGCATCCCCTCTTTCGTCTTCTTCTATCGATAACTTTATTTGAGGCTATATTTTTATTCACCACATGATATGTGTTTTGCTTGGAGCGTCTTGTATGATTTGAGTCTTTGCTTTTTAGTTTACCACAATCATCCTTGTTGTACACACCTTTTGGGAGAGACACACTTGAATTGGAATTTATTAGAATACTCTATGTGCTTCACTTATATCTTTTGAGCTAGATAATTTTGCTCTAGTGCTTCACTTATATCTTTTAGAGCACGGTGGTAGTTTTATTTTATAGAAATTATCGATCTCTCATGCTTCACTTATATTATTTTGAGAGTCCTTTAGAACAGCATGGTAATTTGCTTTGGTTATGAAATTAGTCCTAATATGATAGGCATCCAAGATGGATATAATAAAAACTATCATAGAAAGTGCATTGAATACTATGAGAAGTTTGATACTTCATAATTGTTTTGAGATATAAAGATGATGATATTAGAGTGTGCTAGTTGAGTAGTTGTGAATTTGAGAAATACTTGTGTTGAAGATTGCAAGTCCCGTAGCATGCACGTATGGTAACTGTTGTGTAACAAATTTGAAACATGAGGTGTTATTTGATTGTCCTCCTTATGAGTGGCGGTCGGGGACGAGCGATGGTCTTTTCCTACCTATCTATCCCCCTAGGAGCATGCGCGTAGTGCTTGGTTTTTTACGACTTGTAGATTTTTGCAATAAGTATGTGAGTTCTTTATGACTAATGTTGAGTCCATGGATTATACGCACTCTCACCTTCCATCATTGCTAGCCTCTTCGGTGCCGTGCATTGCCCTTTCTCACCTTGAGAATTGATGCAAACTTCACCGGTGCATCCAAACCCCGTGATATGATACGCTCTGTCACACATAAGCCTCCTTATATCTTCCTCAAAACAGCCACCATACCTACCTATTATGGCATTTCCATAGCCATTCCGAGATATATTTCCATGCAACTTTCCACCGTTTCATTTATGACACGCTTCATCATTGTCATATTGCTTTGCATGATCATGTAGTTGACATCGTATTTCTGGCAAAGCCACCATGCATAATTTATCATAAATGTCACTCTTGATTCATTGCCCTTCCTGGTACACCGTCGGAGGCATTCATGTAGAGCCATATTTTGTTCTAGTATCGAGTTGTAATCATTGAGTTGTAAATAAATAGAAGTGTGATGATCATCATTAATAGAGCATTGTCCAAAAAAAAATAAGAGCAATGCAAAATAAAAAAAGAAAGGCCAAAAAAGAGATAAAAAAGAAATAAAAAGGGACAATGCTACTATCCTCTTTTTCCACACTTGTGCTTCAAAGTAGCACCATGATCTTTATGATAGAGAGGTTCTTGTTTTGTCACTTTCATATACTAGTGGGAATTTTTCATTATAGAACTTGGCTTGTATATTCCAACAATGGGCTTCCTCAAATGCCCTAGGTCTTTGTGAGCAAGCAAGTTTGATGCACACCCACTTAGTTTCTTTCGTTGAGCTTTCATACATTTATAGCTCTAGTGCATCTGTTGCATGGTAATCCCTACTCCTTGCATTGGCATCAATTGATGGGTGCTACCTCTTGAGCACTTGCGTTGGTTTTCCCTTGAAGAGGAAAGGGTGATGCAGCAAAGTAGCATAAGTATTTCCCTCAGTTTTTGAGAACCAAGGTATCAATCCAGTAGGAGGCCGCGCACAAGTCCCTCGCACCTACACAAACAAATAAATCCTCATAACCAACACGATAAGGGGTTGTCAATCCCTACATGGTCACTTACGAGAGTGAGATCTGATAGATATGATAAGATATTTTTTTGGTATTTTTATGATAAAGAGAAATAAAAGATGCAAAGTAAAATAAAAGGCAATAAAAATAACTAAGTGTTGGAAGATTGATATGATGGAAAATAGATCCGGGGCCATAGGTTTCACTAGTGGCTTCTCTCAAGAGCATAAGTGTTCACGGTGGGTAAACAAAATATTATTGAGCAATTGGCAAAATTGAGCATAGTTATGAGAATATCTAGGTATGATCATGTATATATGCATCACGTCCGAGACAAGTAGACCGACTCCTGCCTGCATCTACTACTATTACTCCACACATTGACCGCTATCCAGCATGCATCTAGAGTATTAAGTTCAAGATAACAGAGTAACGCTTTAAGCAAGATGACATGATGTAGAGGGATAAACTCATGCAATATGATATAAACCCCATCTTGTTATCCTCGATGGCAACAATACAATACGTGCCTTGCTGCCCCTACTGTCACTGGGAAAGGACAACGCAAGATTGAACCCAAAGCTAAGCACTTCTCCCATTGCAAGGAAGATCAATCTAGTAGGCCAACCCAAACTGATAATTCAAATAGACTTGCAAAGATAACCAATCATACATAAAAGAATTCAGAGAATATTCAAATATTGTTCATAGATAAACTTGATCATAAACCCACAATTCATCAGTCTCAACAAACACACCACAAAAGAAGATTACATCAAATAGATCTCCACATGAGAGGGGGAGAACTTTGTATTGAGATCCAAAAAGAGAGAAGAAGCCATCTAGCTAATAACTATGTACCCGTAGGTCTGAAGTAAACTACTCACACTTCATCGGAGGGGCTATGGTGTTGATGTAGAAGCCCTCCGTGATTGATGCCCCCTCCGGCGGAGCTCCGGAAAAGGCCCCAAGATGGGATCTCGTGGATACAGAAAGTTACGGCAGTGGAATTAGGGTTTTGGCTCCGTATCTGGTAGTTTGGGGGTACGTAGGTATATATAGGAGGAAGGAGTACGTTGCTGGAGCAACAGGGGGACCACGAGGGTGGAGGGCGCACCTGGGGGTAGGCGCACCCCCTACCTCATGCCTTCCTCGTTGATTGCTTGATGTGGCGTCCAAATCCTCTGGATCATGTTCATTCCGAAAATCACGTTCCCGAAGGTTTCATTCCGTTTGGACTCCGTCTGATATTCTTTTTCTACGAAACCCTAAAATAGGAAAAAAACAGCAATTCTGGGTTGGGCCTCCGGTTAATAGGTTAGTCCCAAATAATATGAAAGTGTATAATAAAGCCCAATAATGTCCAAAACGCAATATAATATAGCATGGAACAGTCAAAAATTATAGATACGTTGGAGACGTATCAATGGGCATCTCCCTAGCATGTTGGTTAGCCGCGTCGATGTGAGACTTTCTCCTTTTTGTCTACTCCACATAACCTCCATCATCATATTCTATTCCACCCATAATGCTATATCCATGGCTCATGCTCATGTATTGCGTGAAAGTTGAAAAAAGTTTGAGATTACTAAAGTATGAAACAATTGCTTGGATTGTCATCGGGGTTGTGCATGATGAGGGCATTCTTGTGTGACGAAAATGAGGCATGACCAAACTATATGATTTTGTAGGGATGAACTTTCTTTTGCCATGTTATTTTGAGAAGACATGATTGCTTTGTTAGTATGCTTGAAGTATTATTATTTTTATGTCAATATTAAAATTTTGTCTTGAATCTTTCGGATCTGAAAATTCATGCCACAATAAAGAAAATTACACTGAGAATTATGCTAGGTAGCATTCCACATCAGAAATTCTGTTTTTATCATTTACCTACTCGAGGACGAGCAGGAATTAAGCTTAGGGATGCTTTATACGTCTCCAACGTATCTATAATTTTTTATTGTTCCATGCTATTATATTATCTGTTTTGGATGTTAATGGGCTTATTTATACACTTTTATATTATTTTTGGGACTAACCTACTAACCCAAGGCCCAGTGCAAATTGTTGTTTTTTGCCTATTTCAGTGTTTCGTAGAAAAGGAATATCAAATAGAATCCAAACGGAATGAAACCTTCGGGAGAGTTATTTTTGGAACAAATCTGATCCAGGGGACTTGGAGTGGACGTCAAGAAAGAAATGAGGGAGCCACGAGGCATGGAGGCGCGCCTACCCCCTGGGCGCGCCCCCACCCTCGTGGGCCCCTCGTAGCTCCACCGGCCTACTTCTTCCTCCTATATATATCTATATACCCCGAAAACATCCAGGAGCACCACGAAACCCTATTTCTACCGCCGCAATCTTTTGTACCCAAGAGATCCCATCTTGAGGCCTTTTCTAGAGCTCCGCCGGAGGGGGAATCAATCATGGAGGGCTTCTACATCAACGCCATAGCCTCTCCGATGATATGTGAGTAGTTTACCTCAGACCTTCGGGTCCATAGTTATTAGCTAGATGGCTTCTTCTCTCTCTTTGGATCTCAATACAAAGTTCTCCTCGATCTTCTTGGAGATCTATTCGATGTAACTCTTTTTGCGGTGTGATTGCCGAGAACCGATGAATTGTGGGTTTATGATCAAGATTATCTATGAACAATATTTATTTATTCTCTGAATTCTTATATGTATGATTTAATTATCTTTACAAGTCTCTTCGAATTATCAGTTTGGTTTGGCCTACTAAATTGATCTTTCTTGCAATGGGAGAAGTGCTTAGCTCCGGGTTCAATCTTGCGGTGTCCTTTCCCAGTGACAGCAGGGGTAGCAAGGCACGTATTGTATTGTTGCCATCGAGGATAAAAATATGGGGTTTATATCATATTGCTTGACTTTATCCCTCTACATCATGTTATCTTGCTTAATGCGTTACTCTGTTCTTATGAACTTAATACTCTAGATGCATGCTGGATAGCGGTCGATGTGTGGAGTAATAGTAGTACACTAGATCATCGATGGCGCGTGTTGCCGCGCCCGTCAATTTGTCCATGTAGTGATAGGAGTTAATATAAATGTAAGGAGGCATGAGCAAGATCCGGTATGCTCCAAATTAGTGATAGGAGTTAATATAAATGTAAGGAGGCATGAGCAAGATCCGGTATGCTCCAAATTAGGTCATAAATAGATACATAAGCTGGACGATCGATAACATGTTACGTACTCTCTTTGTAAACAGTGATCTAAATGATCTTATATTTTTTGCAGAGGGAGTAAATAAGATCATTCCCGTAGGTTCTCCCGGTTGGCCCTCAAAATATAGCTCCCAATGAAATGAATGTTGTGAACCGACACCAGCATCTAGCATGGTTGCTCACGGTAGCACATTACTTAGTACTATCACATATTACCTCATTGCTGTAAGGAAACAACTATTTATCAAAATAAAAATAACAATATGCATTGATGTTTTATACCAAAATATAGTTACATGGGGTTTTGGGAAGCCAATATTAAAAAGAGTGGGTGACAAATGACCAAACCCACAATGGGTTCTAAAATAGTGCGTCCTGATGGCAGAAATGTCATCATGTTGTATCTGTACTCAACCTCTTGTCAACATGAGTCTCGGAATTTGGACGTCATCCCCACGGAACTTCGATCAAGAGGTAAGATATCTCCAGAATCTTGGAACGGAAGTTGCTATCCAAAGTCCATCATAAACTACATCGTTGTCCAAGCAAGCAGTACTCTGAAACCAAATGCCCCAAATTTGAATAAATATCTGGAGTAGCAACTTGGGGACTTTTGATATGTATGATAAAAGAAATGATTGCCTAAAGATGACCCAATACAAATTTAGTAACTAAAGGAAATGAAGAAAAAATGTACATTAACCTGAATGTCATATTCTACTTTCAGTAGCATTTTCATAACAGGGCATATTAAACGTAAAGGTAAACTAAAAACGGTCACAGTAAGTCTATGTCTTTATGATTGCCTCCAAGCATAAAGAAATCACATAGCTTGGTGACATTCCAACATTTGGCTAAAAACCAGCAACGTTTCGTTCAGTTTAAGTGAGGGCTTCTCATGATACAATTTCTGAATAATTTACGTATGTCTCATATTTAAATAAAGCTGACTTCTCATACCTTTCATCATAGAAATAACCATATTGGTTTATTTCTCTTCCTCGGGCTCTGGAATATTTTATCACATCCTCTGCAGGTGAGACCCGCTTTGCTAACCGAGTCATAGTAAATTCCCACCCTACAAATAATTAATTTATGGAAGTGTTGGATTTGTAAGATGATCAAAATTTAAATTGGTAAGCAGCATGTAAGGGTAGGAGTTTTTATACCACAAGTGTATATGCCTCTCAGAAGGTTCTCTTAGAGGTTCATCTCAACAATATTCGTAGGCATTTCAACATATGAAGTGAAAAATCCCAAAGTTCAAGTCAATAATTGATTTGCAAAGGTATTTGGTTTGTATCAGCTTGGTTCATGAATATTGCAACCATTACACAAAGTACATGGTGTCATCGAACAAGAAAGAAAGCTTCTTATGACCTCCAAAGTTTAATATAAAAAAAGCGGCAGAGAGGTAACTTACTGCATCTATACCATCTTGTTGTCATAATACTTGGCATTAAACTGAGAACCCTCTAGCGCCATTCCCACCACCCAGGATAGCCAAAAGCTGGTAGATACGAAAAAAAACTTGAAAATTATGTATCACAGTTGTTAGCTTTTAGTTAAGTAAATACAAGTGAGCACTCAAAAGCATCAGTACCAAAGCTAGATTTTGACATATTCATAGAAAGATAATGGAAGCAACTTAAGGCACCATGAGCTAGGTAGAACAGTGATAACGATTGCAAACTTGTTGTACATGTCTAGTTATGTCGTTACCTCACTGTAAAAGATATTCTCACCGTCAGAACCCAACAATGCTTGAGACTTGAAGAACATTTCTTCCTTTGTCCGTTTATACTAAAGACCTGATAGTTAAACTACGTTAGTTATGTGATTCAGGAAGAAAAGGATAAAAATGGTTCAAAGAAAAAAAGGTAAATAAAAAGAAGAAATTTGATCAACTTGATTAACAAAGTTGTATTGACCTATATACATTACTAAAACAACGATTTGAACGACTTGTTCAACTAATATTTCTAGGGCTAGCATTTGATTTCAAACACATATAATCTCTAGTATATTTTTCACTTCTTCCACAATCCGTGCTTGTTGCTTGGGTAGGTCACCACCGAATAATATGAAAAGCCAACAATACTGAAACTTTGTATACACAAAACCTTAATTTCCAACCATGTGGAGGGAACAACTCAATTCAACCCTGAACTCTTGTGTGTAGACTTGCTTAGGATTCGGTAGTTCATGCAGTAGCATCACGGAGAAATTTAGTTGTTTCCAATAGACATGTCCTCTCTTGTGCAGCGCCATACATCACCTACAATCTGAATTCCATGGGGCACCAATCCAAGAGACCTGACCTACTTGTGCAGTTGCTGTAGAACCATGGTGAAGAAGAAGTTGCCCACCAAGAGTCCCCTGTACCAAGAAAAATAGAGTATGATTGAATTAAAATAGAGTTACAATCTGAAATAAGATGAGGGAAGGTTAGTGTTTAGATGGTTGAGCACCTCTGATGGACGAGGAAGGCCACGACTGCGACATTGAGATGTGAAGGACGGGGGCAGTGCGTGCTGTCGCCGCGTTGATCAACCGGCTAAGGGAAGATGGGGCGTCATTCGCCGCCACTGCTGCCACAAGATCCCAGCTGATGCGTGTGGAGATGTGTCCCAAAGGCCAGCGGCCCATGCCACACGCTCGCCCCTCCCAACAGCACCCGGAACCCTAGTGTGGTTACCACCGCTGCAACCTTGGCGAAGGCGTCGCCGGCTTGTTTCCGTCGCCGCCAGCGGTTTAGGGATGGGTGGCGTCATAGCCCGGCAAGCAGGTGCGTCCCGATGGGTGCGGCTGCTCGAAGTCAGATTGCGAGATGGGTGCCTCCCGTCGAAGAGGGAGGGGCAAAGCCGCTTGGCCCAGATCTGGGAAGGACGACGCCACTTGAGGTCGCATCCAGCCGCCGGCGGTTTCCGGAGGGATGGTCCGCCGGAATGGGGGGTCGAGGAGGGGGAGGCACTGCAAGCCCAATTGTCTGCACGGGGAGGACTGCCACGAGCATGGGAAGCGGACACGCTGCGGTCGCCGTTGTCATCCTCATGGGAGAGGGAGGGGCGCGAGCGAGGAGAGAGGTCGTGTGGGTTTCTTTAGGAGGAGGGAGGTCATGTGTAGGTGAGGAGAGATACCGTGTTATTTCTCGGCTGCGATGGGCTTCTTGCTCGTAAGGCCGAATTAGCCAGAGGCCGAATCAACCAGCGCGCTTCGATTTTTCCACGGGAGTAGCGTCCCTATAGGACAGTCGGCCCACTTGCTGAAAAACGAGGGACACAGCGCCTTAACCGTGAACAGACGGCCAGAAATGGCTCAATCGCGAAAATAAACGGCTGTGGTTGTTGATGGCCTGAGAGGGCTGGAAGGGTGCTCAGTTATAATATATCTAAATGCAGAATCATTTCGGTCTACTTGTCGCGGACGTGATGCCTATATACATGATCATGTCTAGATATTCTCATAATTATGCACTTTCCTATAAATTGCTCGAAAGTAATTTGTTCACCCATTGTAATACTTATGCTATCTTAAGAGAAGCCACTAGTGAAACCTATGGCCCCCGGGTCTATCTTTTATCATATAAGTTTCCAATCTATTTTATTTCGCAATCTTTACTTTCAATCTATATCATAAAAATACCAAAAATATTTATCTTATTATTATTATCTCTATCAGATCTCACTCTCGTAAGTGATCGTGAAGGGATTAACAACCCCTTTATTGCGTTGGTTGCGAGGTTCTTATTTGTTTGTGTAGGTACGAGGGACTTGCGTGTAGTCTCCTACTGGATTGATACCTTGGTTCTCAAAAACTGAGGGAAATACATACACTACTTTACTGCATCACCCTTTACTCTTCAAGGGAAAACCAACGCAGTGCTCAAGAGGTAGCAATAATCACCCAGTTACGTTGTGAGTTTGATAGCACACACGGTATTCCTCCGGTATCCGGGAGTTGCATAATCTCATAGTCGAAGGAATATGTATTTGACATGAAGAAAGCAATAGCAATAAAACTGAACGATCAAAATGCTAAGCTAACAGATGGGTCTTGTCCATCACATCATTCTCCTAATCATGTGATCTCGTTCATCAAATGACAACACATGTCTATGGTTAGGAAACTTAACCATCTTTGATTAACGAGCTAGTCTAGTAGAGGCTTACTAGGGACACGGTGTTTTGTCTATGTATCCACACATGTATCAAGTTTTCGGTTAATAGAATTCTAGCATGAACAAACATTTATCATGATATAAGGAAATATAAAATAATAACTTTATTATTGCCTCTAGGGCATATTTCCTTCGAACGTGTCCTTCAGAAATGATAAAATGGGCTCGATGGCGTACAAGGATCACAAATCCTTGACCGCTTGGCAGAGGAGATCAGCGGCAGGGCCGTCAAATAGATTGACGGCGGTTGAACCAGAGGGGTTGGGGATGGACCACTTAACCTATGACATGGCATGTGTGAAGTCATCGCTGGCGACGAGCTTGATGTCGTAGCCAGCTTTCCCAAGATATAGTAATATGCTAGCCCGCTGACATGAAGCCTTCGGCATGGCAACGCAGTCAACGTCTTCGTTGGCTTCCGCGGCGACATATTTCTCCAGGATCGACAAGACGGGCGAACGGTGGCCACCTTGCCAACGTCCGTCGGAGAGGCAATGATAAACCTCTTCTTGGCCAAACGCTCATCGAGCTCCTCGGGATATGTAGTCGAGCTTAGGCTACAACATTCTGGAGCAGGGGATGTGGATCTGGCGAGGAGGGACACCGCAGGGCTCATCTAAAAACTCAGGGGAGTGGGGCGATGGTATGGGAATCGCTGGGTAACCTAAACTTTATTATCTAAGCTAGGAGGAATGGGCAGACCGGCAGGGGTTGGCGATGGTGGCGGCGGCGCAAACGAGCTAGGATTCGACGGGGAGGGGGCCGGGTGGGGGGGACTATGGAGGGGGTGGCATTTGAGGATACGCCGTGGCTACTGAAAATTTTAGTAATGGTGGGTGGAGATGGTGGTGGACAAGGGAGGGCGATGGTTCAAATGCCTCGGCTATTGCAATTTTACTATAATGCCGGTGCTGGAGGAGTGTGGGCGACAGTTGAAGTACAATGGCTACTAAAGTTTGGGTCAAGGAATTGATGCGGGGCGGGAGTACCCAAGATCGCGCATGTTCCAATAAGAATATGTGTTTATGATAATAAGGAAAAGTGGCGGAACGACTGATTTTGGCAACGCTCAAGGCGGGCAGTTTGTTTTTAGATTTCTAGCTAGCTGGTCTATCGCACACGGTTCGTCCTAATTTCTAAATAAACTACCCGCCTTTAGCTTGCGCAGGTGGTGATTTTACAGTGCACTTGCATCGCACATGGTTAAGCCAGTACCTCCATCCTTTGCTCGCGCTTGCGCAGTCGTGGTGATTTTACAGCGCACTTGCATCGCACACGGTTGAGCCAGTACCTCCACCTTTGCTCGCGCTTGCGCAGTCGTGGTGATTCACAGCACACTTGCATCTCACACGGTTAAGACATTATACCCGTGTCCGTTGAGCATCATCAAAGTCTTTGCAGCAAAAAAACATTAGAGAGGGTCAGAAGATAACCACACCAGCATGTGGCCCAAATATATATGAGTGAAAAGGGTGGTATGTGATGTTCAAAATTCCAATGCACAACTTTGACCTTGCGGGCCCACGGTTGGGCGCGTCGTCGAACATCGATGAGAGGGCCCAGAAGTCAAGAACCACCTGGAAGTGGCCGAATATATGTAGGAATATTGGGTGTGATGTTTAAAACTTTAAATACACAATGCACAAGTTTGGTGGTACATGCCTGATACGTTGATACGTCTCCAACGTATCTACTTTTCCAAAGACTTTTGCCCTTGTTTTGGACTCTAACTTGCATGATTTGAATGGAACTAACCTGGACTGACGCTGTTTTCAGCAGAATTACCAAGGTGTTATTTATGTGCAGGAGCAAACGTTCTCGGAATGACCTGAAACTTCACGGAGACACTTTTCAGAAAATAAGAAAAATACCTGCCAAAGATGAAGGCCAGGGGGCCCACCACCTTGCCACGAGGGTGGGGGGCGCGCCCCTACCTCGTGGGCCCCCTGTTGCCTCTCCAACTCCAACTCCACCTCCATATATTGAGTTTCGGGGAGAAACAAATCAGGGAGAAGAAATCATCGCGTTTTACGATACGGAGCCGCCGCCAAGCCCTAAAACCTCTCGGGAGGGCTGATCTGGAGTCTGTTCAGGGCTCTGGAGAGGGGAATCCGTCGCCATCGTCGTCACCAACCATCCTCCATCACCAATTTCATGATGCTCACCGCCGTGCGTGAGTAATTCCATCGTAGGCTTGCTGGACGGTGATGGGTTGGATGGGATCTATCATGTAATCGAGTTAGTTTTGTTAAGGTTAGATCCCTAGTGTCCACTATGTTCTGAGATAGATGTTGCTATTACTTTGCTATGCTTAATGCTTGTCACTAGGGCCCGAGTGCCATGATTTCAGATCTGAACCCATTATGTTTTCATCAATATATGAGTGTTCTTGATCCTATCTTGCAAGTCTATAGTCACCTATTATGTGTTATGATCCGTTAACCCCGAAGTGACAATAATTGGGATACTTACCGGTGATGAAGGTCGTTTGAGGAGTTCATGTATTCACTATGTGTTAATGCTTTGTTCCAGTTCTCTATTAAAAGGAGGCCTTAATATCCCTTAGTTTCCGTAAGGACCCTGCTGCCACGGGAGGGTAGGACAAAAGATGCCATGCAAGTTCTTTTCCATAAGCACGTATGAGTATGATCGGAATACATGCCTACATTATATCAATGAACTGGAGCTAGTTCTGTGTCACCCTAGGTTATGACTGTTACATGATGAACCGCATCCGGCATAATTCTCCATCACCGATCCATTGCCTATGAGCTTTCCATATATTGTTCTTCTCTTATTTACTTTTCCATTGCTATTGCTATCATCACTACAAAATACCAAAAACATTGCTTTTACTACTGTTACCTTTTGCTACCGTTATTCACCACTATCATATTACTTCACCACTATCATATTACTTTGCTACTAAACACTTTGCTGCAGATATTAAGTTTCCAGGTGTGGTTGAATTGACAACTCAGCTAATAATACTTGAGAATATTCTTTGGCTCCCCTTGTGTCGAATCAATAAATTTGGGTTGAATACTCTACCCTCAAAAACTGTTGCGATCCCCTATACTTGTGGGTTATCAAGACTATTTTTTGGCGCCGTTGCCGGGGAGCATAGCTCTATTCTTTGAGTCACTTCGGATATATATCTGCTTATCATTATGAAGAACTAGAGAGATCCAAAAACCAAGATCTATCCCTCAACTACGAGGGGAGGTAAGGAACTGTCATCTAGCTCTGCACTTGATTCACCTTCTGTTTTGAGTAAGCTTGTGACACCTACACCTGCTTCTGCTATTCGTTCTGATATGTCGCATGTTATTGATGATGCCACTTCTGCTATGCATGATACTTATGATGAAACTACCTCTATGCCTGATACTACTATGCCACTTAGTGCTTTTCTTGATGAACAACTTGCTATGGCTAGAGAGATTGAAAATATTGAATCTGATGATACTGATGAAAGTGATGATGAAGAACCACTTGCTATTCCTAAGGGTTATGTTTTTGATCAAGATGCTTCTTTAGCCATTTTAGCTTGCAAAAATAGAACTGAACTTAAAAAATTATTAGCTAAATGGAGTAAGCAATCTCTAAATGCTAGAATGAAACCTGACCCTGCTTTTGCTACTTCACCTATCTTTGTTACTGATAAGGATTATGAATTCTCTGTTGATCCTGATATAATTACTTAGGTTGAATCTGGTCCTTTTGATGGTTATGAATCTGAAACTGTTGTGGCACATCTTACTAAATTGAATGATATAGCTACCCTATTCACTAAAGATGAGAGAACTTGCTACTTTTATATCCTTAAAATATTTCCGTTCTCATTAAAGGGTGATGCTAAGATATGGTTTAATTCTCTTGATCCTGGTTGTGTGCGTACTCCCCAGGATATGATTTATTACTTCTCTACTAAATATTTCCTTGCTCATAAGAAACAAGCTGCTTTAAGGGATATATATAATTTTGTGCAAATTGAAGAAGAGAGTCGCCCACAAGCTTGGGGGAGGCTTCTCCAATTACTTAATGCTTTGCCTGATCATCCTCTTAAGAAAAATGAAATACTTGATATCTTTTATAACGGACTAACCGATGCCTCCAGAGATTACCTGGATAGTTGTGCTGGTTCTGTTTTCAGGGAAAGAACACCGGATGAAGCTGAAATTCTATTAAATAATATGCTGACAAATGAAAATAATTGGACACCTCTGGAGCCAATTCTTGAGCCTATTCCTAAACCAACTCTGAAGAAGAGGGGTATTCTATTTCTCAGTCCTGAAGATATGCAAGAGGCAAAGAAATCTATGGAAGAAAAAGGAACTCATGGTCTTGATAACCCGACACAGGTAGTAAAGGTAAATTATCTCTATAGATATGATAAAGCTATAATCCCATTTACTAAAATTGCTAGCCCGTGCTTAGATGAGTTTGATAAATTTATAGCTAAGCAAGAAGATATTAATGCTTATTTTGGTAGACAATTAAAATACAATTCAAATATGCTTGGACACTTGGGTGATTATATGGCTAATGTCAAATGTGAACTTAAACTTATTAGTAAACATGCTTCTATGGTTACCACTCAAGTAGAACAAGTACTTAAAGCTCAAAATGATTTGCTCAATGAACTGAATAATAAGAATAATGATAATGTTGTTAGAGTTATAACTAGAACTAGTAGAGTGACTCAGGAACCTTTGTATCCTGAAGGCCATCCTAAGAGAATTGAGCAAGATTCTCAGAGAAATAATTTAGATGCACCTAGTTCTTCTAAAAAGAAGAAAAAGAAAAATGATAGGACTTTGCATGCTTCTAGTGATCCTATTGTTGAAACACCTGAGAATCCAAATGATATTTCTATTTCTGATGCTGAAACACAACCTGGTAATAAAACTCAAACTAGTGATAATGTCAATAATAATGTTCATGATGATGCTCAACCTAGTAATGATAATGATATAGAAATTGAACCTCCTGCTGATCTTGATAACCCACAATCAAAGAATCAACGTTATGATAAGAAAGACTTTGTTGCTAGGAAACACGGTAAAGAAAGAGAGCCTTGGGTTCAGAAACCCATGCCTTTTCCTCCCAAACCATCCAAGAAAAAGGATGATGAGGATTTTGAGCGCCTTGCTGAAATGATTAGACCTATCTTTTGCGTATGCGATTAACTGATATGCTCAAAACCAATCCTTATGCTTAGTATATGAAATATATTATTACAAATAAAAGAAAGATACCGAAAGCTGAAATTTCCACCATGCTTCACTACAAAAAAATACACTTCCGTGATGATACGTGTTTGTCACAGTAGGTCACTTTTTTTTCATGCATGTACATCCATGACAAATTTATGACAGAATCAAGATAGTCATACCTGTGCTGTCGTAGAAGTGTTCCATGACATTACCAAAATTATCATCACGGAAGTGTCCACTTCCATGACGATAAATCGCGCGTCATAGAAGTGCTTTCGTCAAGGGTGACCGACATGTGGCATCCACCGTAACGGAACGCCGTTAAGCTATCGGGTCGGGTTTTGGATCCGATAACCCGTTAACAGCCCCGACCAATGGGGATTTTCCACGTGTAAAATCATCATTGGCTAGAGGAAGAACATGTCGGCTCATCGTCGGGACAGATGTCATCCACTCACTGGACAGAAGGCGCCTATGATACGTCGACACGTGGCACGGCCCAACAAGTTTAAATGGGTCGGCCCAACTAAAGGCCCACAATATTTTGCAGACCATAATGGGCCGGCCCAGCTAAAGGCCCACTAGATTTTGCGGACCATAATGGGCTAGCCCAGCTAAAGGCCCACAAGATTTCACGGGCCATAATGGGTCGACCCAGGTAAAGGCCCACAAGATTTTTGTGTGCCATAATAGGCCGGCCCAGGTAAAGGCCCACAAAATTCTTGCAGATCATAATGGGCCGGCCCAGCTAAAGGCCCACGAGATTTCACCGACATTAATGGGCCGGCCCAGCTGTAGGCCCACAAGATTTTGAGGACCCTAGTAGGTCGGCCCGTTAACTGGCTGCCATGTTTTGGGCCAAATGCCGACCCATATTTGATCCGGTCTATTAATGGCCTACCACGCTTCGGGCCTAATAGTGGCCCATATGAGATCCGGCCCGTTAAAAGCCTACCACGTTCTGGGCCAAATTACGGACCAGATCAGGTCCGGCCCTTTAAGAGGTTTTGGGCCTAATTATGGCCCATATCAAATTCGGCCCGTAAACTGGACACTATGCTTTTGGGCCTGATATTAGTTTTGGCCTGTTAAGGGCCCATTTAACATTTCGGCCCTATATTAATTTCAGCATGTTAAAAGCCCGTCATATAGTTGGGCCTAACTACGGCCCGGTTTGCATCCGGCCTGCTCGCAGTCGATATCTGATTGGGCCAAACAAGGACCGAGACAATTTTTCGGCCTGTTAAAAGCCCGTGATTTGATTCGCACAATCATGGGTCGGGGTTCATTTCAGGCTGCTGCCAGCCCGTGAGCTGGTCGGCACGTTTCAGGCCCAACCTACATTGTGATTGCATGACGGCCCGATTATGTACCGTAATTTTACGGTTTGGCCGGTTTACTGCGAAGACAGGATATATATACAGTAAAATAACTGCAGCATCATGAATAAGAAAAAACCTATACTATACACTAAAGAAATTACGGCATATTACATCCACTGGGCATCAAAGTTCGCCACTATGATAATAAAGCACAAGCAGACAACAGATTACATACACTGGGCTTCAAAGATCGCCACTAGTGCAAATAAACACGCCGACAAAATAATATACAAAACCGACAGCACTTCAATAGAGTTCAAGAAAGGTTAGCCCTGCTGGGGAGCTGCAGCACAAGCAGCTGAGCAAGATGATGAGACTGCGCTTGTTCAACACTTATATCTTCCTCACTCTGAAAGATAAACAAGCAGACAAATGACAGTTTTTGCACATAAAAGTATCAGTGCTGACAATTCATCACATTTCTTACTGACGAATAAAGTGACACAGTTTAAATTTGCATTAACACAATATGGTATTGTTCAGGTCAAGACATGGCAGGAAATGACATTGTGAAGGAGTTGGCAGCTTCATGACACCACTGGATTACAGATCAAGAACTCATAAGTATCAATGGTTAGTGTGCTGTCAATTTATAACATTTCAGATTGGCAAATAAAGAGACGGTTTAAATAATAGTAGAATGATATGACATTTTTCATAGTTAAGACATTGCAGAATATGACATTGTGCTGTAGTGGGTAGGTTCACCACACCACTGGATTACAGATGAAGAACAGAAGCATACATGCAGTGCAAAAGAAGATCACTTGCTTTGTATAGTTTAATTTACATGGTATGAAGAAGGAACTTGGTTGTACAACTGAAAACTTAAATTGAGAAAGGACGAACTTTTGTTTATGAACTACATATAATAAACTTTAAACAAGCAATTTGATGCAAACACCAAAAATAAACAGTTGTTGCAGTCATACCTAACCAAATATATACAACAAAGTTTGAAGGCTTGAGATGGACAAACTTACATTATTGGTGAAGACAGGCTCCATAAAGGCCTTGTCCATGCTAATGGGGGGGGGCAATTCAAGAAGTTTACCACAGAATCTTCTTCAAAAGCATTGCCTTTATTCTACATTTTGTTAAGAGTAAATATAGATGTGATAATATACGAAAAATGGAGAATATTTAAGATAAGATGAAGAGTGATGCTACATAACCAAGTAGCTATAAATGTAAGTGCAGCGATACAGGCAAAAGGTACAGCCAAGAGCAATGCACATCTAAACTTCTTCAGTACCAACCTTATGGTAAGAGTAAATATAGATCTGATGTGTAGAAAATGGAGGGCAAAGGAAAATAAGTTGCAGAGTGATGGTACTTGAACAACTACTTGTCATTATAAGTACACTGATAAAGGACAACATGTACTTACAAGAACAATGCAGAGCTAAAAAAACACTGGCATTCGATATATTCTACACTAATGTAACCATTCATACAGATCAGATAATTTGGAGCGAACAATTGATAAGCAAGCTATCATGCATACTGCTGTCACATAATGAACCAGGCATGTATGCAAGTACAGTGATACAGGACAACAGGTACTAACAAGAGCAAAGCAGCGGGCAGCATATTTGCGATATCCTGTCATTCTTGTCAAACCGGAATTCTTCTTTGAGCAGATTTCCTGCAAAAAAAGATCCGTAAGGCACATGCGGAAAAGTAGAAGTTCAAATTGTCATGTGATTTCATAGACAGTACCTCATCCTAGGAACGAGACCAGTGCATAACAAGGTTTTCCCATTCAATGTCTTCTAAATTTAGCACAGGAGACTTCACCGGAAATTCGTTTATAGACTTGCCATCAAAGTGTGATTTCCTCAGGTAACACCGATACTGCTGCAATGCTTCCTTGAAAAGCACAAGCAAGCTTTGCTCATCATGACTATCCAGATTGACCCTCGCCTAGTTACAACAATGTAATGTAAATTATTGATGTGTTCAATCAGCAAAAAACAGGAAAATAATAACCATGAATAATAGCACTTACACGTAAGTTGGACAAGAAGATGTGAAAATGGTGTTTGTCTTCACAATAATCTTCCCATGATGGGAATATATGCACGTTGTCCCTAACAACATTGAAAGCATTGTCTTTTAAACTGGGAATAAATGGAATGGGGTTCCAATCTGCAGGAATTGGCTGTCTCTGCAGTTGGGATAGGTCTTCGGTCGGTGGACTTGCTGTACGTTTTGCTGGAGTGGGATTTTTCTATGGTATAGCTGGTGCTATGGCAAATGAAATCGGTATACCTTTTGCTGGAGTGCAGGTCCTGTGTGGTGGGGCTAGTGGTGTGGCCAGTGAAGTATGGGTACAATCTGCTGGAGTCGGTCCTACGTTTTGTGTCACTGGTTGTACAACCAATATAAGTGGGGTGCTGTCTGATTTCTCCGGCACCACCACATTTTTCAAGGACTTTGCTGGTGCTCCTTCAGGTTCGGCAATCACACTCTTCCTTTTTGATGTCTGATGCACAAGAACAACATTTGAGTGGAAAACCATGGTATGATGATAGATGGAATATGTATTGATAATGGATGGGCATGTCATCTCGACATATATGATGAGTAAACTAAGCAGATGGTGGTGCAACAAAGTAGAAGAAATGTAAGACAACATATGCAAGATACACGCAATCAATAAAACCTTGCCAAATTAGAACAGGCACCTTGATGGGTGAATAGGACAGGCCATCTGCCTTTGACTCCTCGAGGTTAGAATAGTCATTAGGATGATATTCTGAACAAGAATCAACAGGTGGGGAGCGTACGAGTTTCATTGCTTCCAGAATGGCACTCAATGCCTTGCTGCCAATTTTGTAAGTCATTGCAATGTTCCACAATATTCTTCGGATGCGCGGATTCTGATATTCACTGTAATTACGTATAATATCTGAGAACCATGAAAACATGAATAGTTGTGAGATTATCTTTGTAATGCAGATGATATTCTAATATAGGGGCGCCCCTGTAAACACTTGTGTGCTATAACTGGATTCTGATGAGAGAGCTCATGTGTGCTGTAATATGGTGCGTGCATTTATATAATCTGGCACAAGTACACAAAAAAATAGGCTCCAAAAGTAAGGATAGCTGGCAGATGATGGGTTCATAATATACTGTATAGAGAGTTTATTGCCAAACCATGATAACAAGAGCACACAACAACTAGGCAGATCATAGAGTACATAACAGGGGTACACCATAACCAGGATATATAAATCAGGAAAGTGGAACTGGCTGGAAATTACGGTGTTGTATTGCCGCTAGTAATTGAAAGCCTATCGATCACGTACAGGCCAGCTCTATCAGCTGTTGACTGCAGATGTCCCTGCTCCCCTTCCTGAGAAGGAACATACTGTGCTTCCCATACAGAACACCGCACGGGCCACCGGCCGAACCACCGTCCCCACTGCCTGTGTTCCTCCGCCACCCCCACCCCCGCCCCCACCCGCGTCGAGTTTTCTTCGTTTGACGAGGCCCCACCACTGCTCCCCACAACCACCATCCCCACCCGAGCCCCTTCGATCGCACCGGCGAACTCCGGCGAGCTCTGAAAAATCGACTGACCCAATTTTGAAATTTAGTCTACTGTGATTTAACTAGTGTGGAATATAAAAGGGGAAAACCATAAGCATTGCGAGTATGGTGTTGAGCGTGCCATGGCGGATCTGAAGGTGCAAACCAGACAAAGTCAACTTCGCAACCAAGACAAGAAATCAGAGTAAAGCAGTGGTGATCTATTTTCTTGCTGTGATAAATAAGTTGAGCAGATACGAAAGAGTACCGCCTCTGGTGCGGCGCCGTGTATGCATCTGCTGAGAATTTGACGGTGCTGCTGTAGCGATTGCTATCGGCGGCGTGGAAGCAGATCTAGGAGGCTAGACGGTGGCGGCGGGGTGCGGTGGACGAGACGGTCGTAGGAGCGGCGCCGGCAAGGTTGACGACGGCGGGGATGAAGCGAGAGGACATGATGCAAGGATCCCGGTCCGAAGCCGTGGATGAGAGAGGTCGATCTCTTGTAATGGACGGCGGCGTCGGGGTATCAGCTCCAGCATGGTGGAGGAGGACGGCGGTGGATGGGGTGGCGGACGGCGGCGGACGGAGGAGGGTGGGGTGGAGAGGGTGTTTTGGCGTCCACAGAGTACGAATGGAGGAAAGGGAGGTAGAGAGGAAGGGGGGAACCATGTATTCAGGGCACGCTTGTCCCAAATGCGAGGAAATTTACAAACTTAGCCCCTGTTTCAAATTTCTACTACATTACAGCAATACTAGTCGGTTGGGGATAGGACGGTAATCTCGCATACACTGAATATTTGCCGACGAGAGTTTGTTTTTGGCGCCCACCGTGTATGAATATGAATCGGGGAGGGAGTCGATTTCGGCCGAGGACACACTGTGTTTTGGCGCCCACCGTGTATGAATCCGGGTGAGAGGCGGTTACGTCATGTTTGGGTGAAATTACAAACCTACCCCTATCGAAACCTATAAAATCCAGCATATAGGCTTTGCGTGGGAGGGATAGGCAGTAGTGATTTCCATCTCGCAGATTTTGGTTTCGGGCGGTTACTGCGACTTTCCCCGCTTCGTTCAAATTTTGCAGAGTGCATGTTTACCATGCCAACTCAATTCGAATCCTGTTTGTATTCTATTTTTTTCGGGCGGGATCCATTTTCAATTGGAATTACATTCTATATACATCATTTTTTATATATATACTTTCAAAAGCACAACAAAGAATTCTGCTCCTTTATATGTATAATATGATTTACAAATACAACGATCTCGAAATCTTAAGGTTGAATTCGAAAAAATTTAACCAAATTATGTTCTACTAAAATGTATGGATCAGTAATACCTACATATTAAATAACATAGATGTGTGTGAATTCATATGAGTATGCATGTTTGATAGATCAATTTTGGTTCGAGTATGGATTACATGTATCATCATCTTGAATTCAAATATTTGAATCCCTTTTTTGTTCACTCCTTTCACGCCCATCTCTCTCGCATGCATGCTCCTTCAGGTAGCTATCACTCTCTTTTCTCCAGCTCACCCGCACGCTCACTTCATGTTGCTCCTATCCTCGCAAACATGGTCTCTCGACGTCTCCCTTAAGAAGTGTCACACTCTCCCTATCATTATAAATTACACAGTTTTCATTATCTCTCACGTCTCTACTGTTCTCTGGTATCACTCAGTACCTAAGCTTTCTTTTTCACCGCCAAACACATAGTCTCCACTCGTCTTTCACGTTGTCTTTCTCTCTATGGGATACTCTCACACACCCTATATGTCTCTACATATGCCTCATACCACTAAAATTACTCTCTCTATCTCTCCTATAGACACAACATTTGTTGCGGTCTCCTTTTCATCTCCATCCCAGACTAACATTATTCATTTGTTTACCGATCAGACAACCCCGACTACCGTCTCCTCTCTCTCTCTCTCTCACAGACACACACGCACAACTCCTGCTTCCACTCCCCTTCCCGACTACCGTCTCTCTCTCACACACAAAACTCTCGCTTTCGCACCCCGACTCGTATTTCTCTCACAAACATTTATCGACTGGCTAGCCTTGATACGTCTCCGTCATATCTACTTTTCCAAACACTTTTGCCCTTGTTTTGAACTCTAACTTGTACGATTTGAATGGAACTAACCCGGACTGATGCTGTTTTCAGCAGAATTGCCATGGTGTTGTTTTATGTGCAAAAAACCAATATTCTCAGAATGACCTGAAACTCCATGGAACATCTTAGAAAAAATAATAAAAAATCCTCGCCAAAGATGAAGACCAGGGGGCCCACACCCTGTCCACGAGGGTGGGGGGCGCCCCCCTAGGGCGCGCCCCCTACCTCGTGGGCCCCTTGGATGCCCTCCGACGCCAACTCCAACTCTATATATTTGCTTTCAGAGAGAAAAAATCAGAGAGAAGAAATCATCGCGTTTTACGATACAGAGCCGCCGCCAAGCCCTAAAACCTCTCGGGAGGGCTAATCTGGAGTCCGTTCGGGGCTCCGGAGAGGGGGATTCGTCGCCGTCGTCACCATCAACCATCCTCCATCACCAATTTCATGATGCTCACTGCCGTGCGTGAGTAATTCCATCATAGGCTTGCTGGACGGTGATGGATTGGATGAGATTTATCATGTAATCGAGTTAGCTTTGTTAGGGTTTGATCCCTAGTATCCACTATGTTCCGAGATTGATGTTGCTATGACTTTGCTATGCTTAATGCTTGTCACTAGGGCCCGAGTGCCATGATTTCAGATCTGAACCTATTATGTTTTCATGAATATATGTGAGTTCTTGATCCTATCTTGCAAGTCTATAGTCACCTACTATGTGGTATGATCCTGCAACCCCGAAGTGACAATAATTGGGACCACTCCCGGTGATGACCATAGTTTGAGGAGTTCATGTATTCACTATGTGCTAATGCTTTGGTCCGGTTCTCTATTAAAAGGAGGCCTTAATATCCCTTAGTTTCCAATAGGACCCCGCTGCCACGGGAGGGTAGGACAAAAGATGTCATGCAAATTCTTTTCCATAAGCATGTATGACTATATATGGAATACATGCCTACATTACATTGTTGAATTGGAGCTAGTTCTGTGTCACCCTATGTTATGACTGTTACATGATGAACCGCATTCAGCATAATTATCCATCACTGATCCGGTGCCTACGAGTTTTCCATATACTAGTTCTCCCTTATTTACTTTCCCGCTGCTACTGTTACAATCACTACAAAATACCAAAAACATTACTTTTGATGTCTTTACTTTTGTTGCTGCTACCACCACTATCATATTACTATGCTACTAAACACTTTGTTGCAGATACTAAGTTTCCAGGTGTGGTTGAATTGACAACTCAGCTGCTAATACTTGAGAATATTCTTTGGCTCCCCTTGTGTCGAATCAATAAATTTGGGTTGAATACTCTACCCTCGAAAGTTGTTGTGATCCCCTATACTTGTGGATTATCAAGACAAATTTCTGGCGCCGTTGCCGGGGAGCATAGCTCTATTCTTTGAGTCACTTGGGATTTATATCTGCTTATCACTATGAAGAACTTGAGAGATCCAAAAACCAAGATCTATCCCGCAACTACGAGGGGAGGTAAGGAACTGCCATCTAGCTCTGCACTTGATTCACCTTCTGTTATGAGTAAGTTTGCGACACCTACACCTGCTTCTGCTATTCGTTCTGATATGTCGCATGTTATTGATGATGCCACTTCTGCTATGCATGATACTTATGATGAAACTGCTTCTATGCTTGATACTACTGTGCCCCTTGGTGAATTTCTTGATGAACAAATTGCTAGGGCTAGAGAAAAAGAAACTATTGAATCTGAATACGATGATGAAAGTGATGATGAAAGTGATGATGAAAATATGCCTGTTATTTCCGAGGGCTATCTTTTTGATATGGAATCTTCTGCCGCTATTTTAGCTTGCAGAGATAGATATGAGCTTAAGAGGTTATTAGTTAAATGGAACAAAGAATCACTTAGAGATAAAATGAAACCCGACCCTGCTTTTGCTACTTCACCTATTTGTGTTCCTGATAAGGATTATGAATTCTCTGTTGATCCTGATATAATTACTTCGGTGGAATCTGATCCGTTTTATGGCTATGAATCTGAAACTGTTGTGGCACATCTTACTAAGTTAAATGATATAGCTGCCATGTTCACTAATGATGAGAGATCGCGTTATTTTTATATACTCAAAATATTTCAGTTATCATTAAAGGGCGATGCTAAGATATGGTTTAATTATCTTGATCCTGGTTGTGTGCGTAGTCCCAGGATATGATTTATTACTTCTCTGCTAAATATTTCCCTGCTCATAAGAAACAAGCTGCTTTGAGGGAAATATACAACTTCGTGCAAATTAAAGAAGAGAGTCTCCCACAAGCTTGGGGGAGGCTTCTCAAGTTACTTAATGCTTTGCCTGATCATCCTCTTAAGAAACTTGAAATACTTGATATCTTTTATAATGGACTAACCGATGCTTCCAGAGATTACCTGGATAGTTGTGTTGGTTCTCTTTTCAGGGAAAGAACACCGGATGAAGCTGAAATTCTATTGAATAATATGTTGACAAATGAAAATAATTGGACACCTCCTGAGCCAGCTCCTGAGCCAACTCCTGCTCCAATTACTGAGCCTATTCTTAAACCAACTCCGAAGAAGAGAGGTGTTCTATTCCTCGGTCCCGAAGATATGCAAGAGGCAAAGAAATCTATGAAAGAAAAAGGTATTAAACATGAAGATGTTAAGAATTTACCTCCTATTGAAGAAATACATGGTCTTAATATACCGCCTGTTGAAGAAACATATGATCTCAATTCTTTATTTATTGAAGAACCTCCTGATCTCGATATCCCGACACAGGTAGTAAAGGTAAATTCTCTCTATAGGTATGATAAAGCTGAAGTCCCTCCTACTAAAATTGCTAGCCAATGCTTGGATGAGTTCAATAATTTTATGTTTAAGCAAGACGACTTCAATGCTTATTTTGGTAGACAATTAAAAGATATGATTAGACGCTTGGGTGATTATATGGCTAATATTAAAGGTGAACTTAAACTTGTTGGCAAACATGCTTCTATGGTTACCACTCAAGTAGAACAAGTACTTAAGGCTCAAAAAGAAGTGCTTGATGAAATGAATAGTAAGAAAAATGATTATGCTGTTAGAGTGGCTACTAGAACTGTAGAATGACTCAGGAACCTTTGTATCCTGAAGGCCACCCTAAGAGAATCGAGCAAGATTCTCAGAGAAATAATATTGATGTTCCTAGTTCTTCTAAAAAGAAGAAAAAGAAAAATAATAGAACTGTGCAAACTTCTATTGAACCTATTGCTGAACCACCTGATAATCCAAATGATATCTCTATGTCTAATGCTGAAACACAATCTGGTAATGAACATGAACCTAATGAAAATATTAATGATGATGTTCATGGTGATGCTCAACCTAGTAATGATAATGATGTAGAAATTGAACCTGCTGTTGATCTTGATAACCCACAATCAAAGAATCATCGTTATGATAAAAGAGACTTTGTTGCTAGGAAACATGGTAAAGAAAGGGAACCTTGGGTTCAGAAACCCATGCCTTTTCCTCCAAAACCATCCAAGAAAAAGGATGATGAGGATTTTGAGCGCTTTGCTGAAATGATTAGGCCTATCTTTTTGCATATGCGATTAACTGATGTGCTCAAAACAAATCCTTATGCTAAATATATGAAGGATATCATTACTAATAAAAGAAAGATACCGGAAGCTGAGATTTCCACCATGCTTGCTATTTATACTTTTAAGGGTGGAATACCAAAGAAACTTGGAGATCCCGGAGTACCTACTATACCTTGCTCCATTAAAAGAAATTATATTAAAATTGCTTTATGTGATCTTGGAGCCGGTGTTAGTGTTATGCCTCTCTCTTTATATCGTAGACTTGACTTGAATAAGCTGACACCTACTGAAATATCTTTGCAAATGGCTGATAAATCAACTGCTATACCTGTCGGTATCTATGAGGATGTGCCTGTTGTGGTTGCAAACGTTGCTATTTTAACGGACTTTGTTATTCTTGATATTCCCAAGGATGATAGTATGTCTATTATTCTTGGAAGACCTTTTATTAATACTACAGGGGCTGTTATTGATTGCAATAAAGACAATGTCACTTTTCATGTTAATGGTAATGAGCATACGGTACACTTCCCGAGGAAACAACCTCAAGTTCATAGTATCAACTCCATTGGAAAAATTCCATCGATTATAATTGGAGGTTTTGAATTTCCTCTTCCTACTGTCAAAAGAAATATGATATACTTATTATTGGGGATGTGCATATCCCCGTTGAGGTAACTTAGTGTTATTCGAAATTTCTCCGGTTTCATGATTATCGGAATGAGTTTGTTAACAAGACTTGATCAACCTTGTTAGTGGATTCGTTTTTGATGAGCATGAGATGGATGAAACTAGAAGCACAACCTTCTATACCCTCTCTATATTTTTTGTTAATTAGTAGAAATAAAGTAAAAATAGTATTTTTCTATCTATTTCCTGACTTATCCGTGCAATATAAAAATATCCCGAAAATAAAAGTCCTCAGAATGCCATGCCAATTTAATATGATTTTTTCGGGAATATTTGAGGATTTACTGTGCAAAAATTACCGTGGGAGGAGCTGCCACCTGGCCACGAGGGTGGTGCCCCCCCCTCTAGGGCGCGCCCCCTGCCTCGTGGGCCCATGGTGGCCCTCCTCCACTTATCCCAGCACCCATCTTCTTCCTCTGTCTCACACAAACCCGAAAAACCAACTCAAGCACGAGTTCCAGCCACTTTTGCTGTGATTTTCGATCTCCTTGCTCAAAGCACCTCTCGCAAAACTGCTTGGGGAGATTGTTCCTTGGTATGTGACTCCTCCATTGGTCCAATTAGTTTTTGTTCTAGTGCTTTATTCTTTGCAAATTTTTGCTACTTAGGTGACCCTGTTCTTGAGCTTGCATGTCAAATTTATATGGTCAAAGGTAGTTTTGATGCATGATATAGGCCCTAGGCACTTGTAGGAGTAGTTGCTATCAATATTATTGAGTTTGGTTTACTTTTCTTTTAAAGTTACTATTTTTTCAGAATTTTTCAGAAAATGATGAGGAGATTATTGAGGGGCTCATCGAGGCAAAGCTCGAAGGAAAAGGCACCGAAGCCTAAGTATAATCTGTCGCGCACGACGGAGATTCGGGCGTGTGAATGGCCTTCTGATGATTTCTTGAGAGCAGCCGGTATCTATGAAGATTTTCATGAATTGACTCACAATGCAGGCCTCACCGCTTTCCTCCACGACCAATGCGATCAGTATCTCTTACTCACAAATACCTTTGTGCAAAACTTTCATTTTCATTCTAGGAACTCACCACCTATGGTGGAGTTTCATTTATATGATGAGCATAAGGAGATGTCACTTTATGATTTTTGTCGGATTTGTTTAGTCCCTTTTGAGGACAAGACAGAAGAACCACATCATGATGATGTGGTTGGGTTTATTGATACTATCACTGTAGGAGAAACTAGGAAGGTTTCCGATGCACGAATCACTAGCATACATTTTCCTGTTTTACGTTACTTTGCATTATTTGTTAGTCATTGTTTAATTGGACGCGGAAACTGTGGAAACCTTAGTATCCCCGATATAATTATTTTGCTCCACGGTTTATACAGTGATAACACTTTTAGTATGGGCGGTATTATTGCTAGACGGTTAAGTATGAACCGTACCAAAGGCCCCATCTTTGGAGGCATCTATGCTACACGCCTAGCCGTACATTTTAACATACCTATTAGGCATGCTGAGAAGGAAGAAAACATGCTACCCGTGTTTATCTAGATCATAAAAGTATGATGGCACATGATTTTATTGTTAAGAATAGGGCAGGAGAGCTTAAATATCAATTGTTCTTTAACAAACATCATCCTGAGACTATTATCCTGCCTGCTCCTTCTTTGTTTGATTTGACTGTAGGCACGTACCTTGTTCTGTTGATGGCTATTCACGCCTACCGGAACCCTACACCAGCCGAGGAGCTAGAACCAGAACCCTACACCAGCCGAGGAGCCAGAACCGGAACCACAGTTTGATCCTTCACGGCAGTCTAACTATCAGTGGGATCCAGAGATGATTGCGAGCCAGTGGCAATCGGAGCCTTCTTCTTCCTCATCACAGTACGACCCCAACAACTATTATTATGGATATCATCCAGGCCAGCTGTGGCCATAGACCAACTTAGGCCAAAAGCCTAAGCTTGGGGGAGTATGTATTTCTCGCCGACATTACATTTATGTTCACACACACTCGTTGCTAGATGTCGGTGCTCATACTTTTTCACTGTAATATCCATGCTAGTTTATTTTCTTTTTCCTGCTTCCTTCTTGTGTGTTTGTTAAACCTTAAGAAAAACCACAAGAATTAGTAGTAGTTTATTTTTCTCCTGTAGTAGTAATAATTAAAAAGAAAACCCAAAAATATTTTTCGTTCTTCTTTTGCTTGTTGGGAGCTTTCCCGTGTAAATAGTTTTATTTCTTTTCTTTTCTTTGGGGGTCAGTAGGAGAAGACCATAATTAAATTGTTGAAGTGGCTCTTATATGCATTATTATTGATTTAACCAAGAGCCCATATTGCCTTGTCTTCTCCTGTTTATTGAATGCTCGCAGATTCCAGCTTAGTCCAATGCACGTGCACTCTTATTATTATTCACACCGTTTGGTCGTGCAAGTGAAAGGCAATTATGATGATATATGATGGACTGACTGAGATGAGAAAAGCTGGTATGAACTCGACCTCTTTTGTTTTTTGTAAATATGATGAGTCCCTCGTTCTTGATTCAACTTATTATGAATAAACATGTTTGCAATGACAATTAGAGATCGTAGTTGCTTGTGCCATGCTTGATTAGCTATGAGTTATAATGATTTACCTTGTGTGACCAACATGCTATTGCGATGATTATGATGTGGTATGATGGGGTGGTATCCTCCTTTGAATGATTTAAGTGACTTGACTTGGCGCATGTTCACGCATGTAGTTGAAACAAAATCAACATAGCCTTCACGATATTTATGTTCATGGTGGATTATATCCTACTCATGCTTGCATCCAATGTTTATTAATTTTAATGCATGTACATAGCTGTTGTCGCTCTCTAGTTGGTCGCTTCCCAGTCTTTTGCTAGCCTTCACTTGTACTAAGCGGGAATACTGCTTGTGCATCCAATCCCTTAAACCCCAAAGTTATTCCAGATGAGTCCACCATACCTTCCTATATGTGGTATCTACCTGCCGTTCCAAGTAAATTTGTATGTGCCAAACTCTAAACCTTCAAATAAACATTCTGTTTTGTATGCTCGAATTGCTCATGTATCAACCAAGGTTGTCCTTATCTTCCGTGTTAGGCGGGTTATTCTCAAGAGGAGTGGACTCCGCTCCTCACTCACGAGAAAATGGCTAGTCACCGGGATGCCCAGTCCCATGCTTTATGCAAACTAAATCAAAATTAATTGCAAACAAAATGCCCCCTGGGACGTGATGTATGTTGGAGGCACTTGTTGTTTCGAGCAAGCCATGGATTGATGCTTGTTGGTGGAGGGGGAGCATACTTTACCATTCTGTTTGGGAACCGCCTATAATGTGTTTAGCATGGAAGATATCGCCATCTCTTAGTTGTTACGTTGACAATGAAAGTATACCGCTCAAAATACAATTTATCTCTATTTCAAAACCGAGCTGTGGCACCTCTACAAATCCCTGCTTTCCTCTGCGAAGGGCCTATCCATTTACTTTTATGTTGAGTCATCACCCTCTTATTAAAAAGCACTAGCTGGAGAGCACAGCTGTCATTTGCATTCATCACTATTAATCTATGTTGGGTGTGACTATGATTGGATCTCTTTTACCATGAATTACAATGTCTAGTCAGTCCTTTTTCTTTAAAGGTGCTCTGCATTTATGTTTTGCGGTCTCAGAAAGGGCTAGCGAGATACCATCTTGTTATATCATATTATGATTGTTTTGAGAAAGTGTTGTCATCCGAGATTTATTATTATGGCTTGCTAGTTGGTCATGTTATTGATATGAGTAATTATGAGACCTGAGAATTATTGCAAATGTGGTTAGTTATGATCTATGCTGAAAACTTGAATGTTGGCTTGACATAGTTACAACAACAAGAGCAAACAGAGTTTGTAAAAGTTTTTCTTTCTTTCTTTCAGTTTGTCAACTGAATTGTTTGAGGACAAGCAAGGGTTTAAGCTTGGGGGAGTTGATACATCTCCGTCGTATCTACTTTTCCAAACACTTTTGCCCTTGTTTTGGACTCTAACTTGTATGATTTGAATGGAACTAACCCGGACTGACGCTGTTTTCAGCAGAATTGCCATGGTGTTGTTTTATGTGCAGAAAACAAATATTCTCGGAATGACCTGAAACTCCACGAAACATCTTAGAAAAAATAATAAAAAATCCTCGCCAAAGATGAAGACCAGGGGGCCCACACCCTGTCCACGAGGGTGCCCCCACCCTAGGGCGCGCCCCCTACCTCGTGGGCCCCCTAGATGCCCTCCGATGCCAACTCCAACTCTATATATTTGCTTTCAGAGAGAAAAAAATCAAAGAGAAGAAATCATCGCGTTTTACGATACGGAGCCGCCGCCAAGCCCTAAAACCTCTCGGGAGGTCTGATCTGGAGTCCGTTCGGGGCTCCGGAGAGGGGGATTCGTCGCCGTCGTCATCATCAACCATCCTCCATCACTAATTTCATTATGCTCACCGCCGTGCGTGAGTAATTCCATCGTAGGCTTGCTGGATGGTGATGGGTTGGATGAGATTTATCATGTAATCGAGTTAGTTTTGTTAGGGTTTGATCCCTAGTATCCACTATGTTCTGAGATTGATGTTGCTATGACTTTGCTATGCTTAATGCTTGTCACTAGGGCCCGAGTGCCATGATTTCAGATCTGAACCTATTATGTTTTCATGAATATATGTGAGTTCTTGATCCTATCTTGCAAGTCTATAGTCACCTACTATGTGTTATGATCCGGCAACGCCGAAGTGACAATAATCGGGACCACTCCCGGTGATGACCATAGTTTGAGGAGTTCATGTATTCACTATGTGCTAATGCTTTGTTCCGGTTCTCTATTAAAAGGAGGCCTTAATACCCCTTAGTTTCCAATAGGACCCCGCTGCCACGGGAGGGTAGGACAAAAGATGTCATGCAAGTTCTTTTCCATAAGCACGTATGACTATATACGGAATACATGCCTACATTATATTGATGAATTGGAGCTAGTTCTGTGTCACCCTATGTTATGACTGTTACATGATGAACCGCATTCAGCATAATTAACCATCACTGATCCGGTGCCTACGAGTTTTCCATATACTGGTTCTCGCTTATTTACTTTCCTGCTGCTACTCTTACAATCACTACAAAATACCAAAAACAGTACTTTTGCTGTCTTTACTTTTGTTGCTGCTACTACCACTATCATATTACTGTGCTACTAAACACTTTGCTGCAGATACTAAGTTTCGCGGTGTGGTTGAATTGACAACTCAGCTGCTAATACTTGAGAATATTCTTTGGCTCCCCTTGTGTCGAATCAATAAATTTGGGTTGAATACTCTACCCTCGAAAGTTGTTGCAATCCCATATACTTGTGGGTTATCAAGCCTCTAGATAGGTTTATACACCCGCACACTCGTGCTTCCACCATCGCATACATGTCTCTCTCCCGCTCATTGTATCTATGTAGATTTTTCTTCCCTTCTTGAGACACGCCCTCTCGATCGTGCACACACACACCATCGCCTCATTTTAAGCTGATACCTATCGTACACACACTCCTTGTGTCTTTGTCACACATGCACTCCGTCCTCCTCCACTCGCCCTCTCTCTCACACGCACATGGGATTTTTGCAACAACTAGCAAGATGCACATCCGTTGCATGGAACATCAAGATGCATTTGTATGAGTAGTTTATCTTGTGGGGGAAAAGGATGAACGAGGGAAGGCCTTATTTGCAAATGTGGAGAGGGGTGTGGGTATCTTTTTGCAAAATTGCCATAGTTTCCTTCCTATCCGTCAGATATAGATCGGACGGCCTATATTGCAGGATGGCAGGCACACGATCATCACCGACAATGCTTATTATAAGAGTATGGATAAAAAATAGAGTTGGTGATGATGGTGGGCCTGCCATCCTGCAATGTAGGTCGTCTGATTTATATCTGACGGATAGGAAGGAAAATATGGCAATTTACCCGCACTCTTCACCACATTTGCAGATAAGGCCTTCCCTCGTTCATCCTTTTCTCCCACAAGATCTTGATGTTCCGTGCAACGCACGGGCATCTTGCTAGTAAGAGTAGAAATTAGACATATACCACTTCTCGAATCTTGAAACCAACAACATTCCTCCCTTATCTCATCAAAACCGCCAAAGGAATATATTTTGAGTGAAACATAACATATATTTAGTGATATAGGTATTTCAAAGCTAGACTTTTTTTTCTATCAAATCGGTGAATATGTATTAATCCAGTGGCGGAGACAGGCCTAGGGCAGCTAGGGCTATAGCCACAGGCCTTGAAACAACTTCCTTTGTAATTTCTTCATGCAAAGCATAGAAAATCATAGAAGTTTATCACTCAACATAGCACAACCCCAGGCGTAGTCTGCATCTAGCTCCGCCACTATATTAATCTACTTTGATCGTGTGGCAACACATTGGCACATTGCTAGTAGTTATTATAATTTTTTGTACACCAGAAAAACGGTGGAGTACATATACGAAGAGAAGAGGCGCACGCACGCAGTCGGCCTCTCACTGTCTCGCACACATGAGTGTTACGTAAAGGTGACATTAACAAATAAACCCTAAAACCCTAGGGGCAGGATTGCTACATTCGCGGGTACCGGGTATGTGGTGGAGGACCTTTGTAGGAATATTCAGCTCACGTGATAATTTGATCCGTAGGAGTTGATGGTCGGGACCACAGGTGAACGACTTGGAGCGCGGTGGCTCGCCAGTTGCCACAGATCGAGTAACCACATTTAAAATATCGTTTTTAGCGGGGTTAAGAGTTCCCATTTTCAATGGCGCGTTATAAGTAGTAAGTAGTTTTTAGAACGATTGGTATGGAGCAAAAATGGAATTCATAGTACTACGTACCTCCTTGGCATATGGTTGTATGGTTTGTTTTTTTGCGATGGAGGTTGTATGGGTTTATGTTGCGATATGTTGAACCTGGTAGTTCTAGGGCAAATACTATGGTTTAGATTTAGATGCTGGTTTTCTTTAATGAAAATAGGAAGGGGAAACCCTTCTTCGATTAAAAAAACTACTACCTCCATTCTGGTTTACTAGTCCCCATCGTACTTTGGGTCAAAGTTTGTCCACGAACTTTACTTGTAAAATGTGAATGGAAAACGAGATTTTGTTATACCCAAACAAAAAAGGACTGGAGGGAGTGATTGCTCTGACACGGACGTGACCTCTCATAGCGCAGGCATTGAACCGGCGCGCCGGCCAAGAGGGCCGCACTCGCTGCAGGCCCGGCTGAGCACGCCTCCTCGCCGCGTGCAACCAGCTTAAGACTGCCCCGCCTGCCTTCATTGAATCCGCGCGTGTGCCGGCAACACGTCCTTCCGCGAGCCGGCAGGCATTTTAGAACACAAAAAATGACTAAAATATAATTAATTTACGCATGGTCTTGACTTGTTGTGCTCGCACTGGTAGCAGGAACTAGTAGAGGATTTTCTTTATTTATAACTCTCCTCACATTTTTTTGGCTTTGAAGTGAATCATGGTTGTGGACATTATGTATGAATGTGCAGATATCTGTGAACATGAGTTTGATGTGGAAGTTGAACTTGGAATGTCGGGCTTGCGCGTGAACTATACCATGTCCAATGCTTCGTCTGTTATTGTTTGGAAAGTAATTGCTGTTATTACATGACCCGAAAAAAACATTTTGTGCCACATCAGTAGATGCACGGACATCACAACAGGCATGCTGACTGGATAAACATTTGAACCTAGCTATTATGAAGGAAATTTTGTATTGACAACAGTTTTAGATAGCAGGAGACGCCTAGCCTGCTCTGCCTCTGCTAGCTTATTTCTGGCTTCTTCCATCTCTTCTTTGGCTTGGGTGAAGAGAGCATCTGATTGCTCTTTTCGCTTCTTCAGGAACTCAGCTACATTCTCAAGGGCTGCTGCACGCTTTCTTTCAGCCTTTACTAATGCCACGAGGACACGAACAGCTGACGACTCCACCTGGCTTGTGTGTAATCCAGCATCATCTGGGAATTTGCACCTTGTGTCTAATCCAGCATCATTAGGGAACTGGCACCTTGTGTGTAATCCAGCCTCATTTTGGAAACATGATCTCGAGGTTGACCATACTTCCCTCCTCGCAGGAACTGCATCCTGACATGAAGTTACTTCTTTTTTAGATCAATACTCAGAGCAACCTAGATCCATTTAGTAGAAGCCAGATAAACAGAACTCGGAGAAGTGAATTCAAAAGGAAAAAATAAATAAAAACAGACTACAAGGTGAGAACACCCACTTCCTACATCAAGCTAAAAACGAAAGCATTAGGACGATTAAGACTCTTCTTATTACACATCGAAGAACACCACGCTTAAGAGAAACAGAAACTACAACATATACACATCGAAGAACACGAGGCTACACGAAAGTAATTGAAAGGGTGTTACTTACCAAAGCTCGTTTTACAGGTTCGGTGCAGCTCCTCTTTAACTTGCCACGCTCCTTGAAGATGTCCCGAATATCCCGTGTTTGGTCTTCATTGCTCCTCTGCATGTTCGCACTCGTGGTTTTAAAATCTCAACATGGCAAGAAAAATATACTACTAGTAATACTCGCGCATCTTGTGGGCAACATTAAAGCACTCGTCTGCCATGTTAGAGCATCTCCAACAAGATAAACTACTCATACAAATGCATCTTGATGCGTGCAACGCATGGGCATTTTGCTAGTTCTAAAAACCTTTCCATCATTTGCCACACTACTGGTTGCAGATGAAAAACCTACCCAAGCACAGCGCGATACAGGAGCGACGCACAATTACAAGCTGATATTCTGTTGGACAATGGAGGCTATAACCAATTACTTTTACGGGAACAATAGCACCCAGGAAATTTGAAGGGTAGGTATGAACAAAATTGGAACTGCACATGTACTGCTAAGTGATTCAATACACACATTACCAATCGAGGAGGAGAACGATGGTCGCGGCGGCCTCTGTGAGTCATGGTCGGCAACGGGAGTCAGTTCATTGTCCACGACGGTGGTACTTCTGCGCTTGGCGTCGGCTTCCGGGAAGCAGATCCGAGACCGTGGAAGACGATGCCGGGGAAGAGGCTCCGTGTACGACGACGACGGTGGACCGGCTCCAGTGCGGCGTACGAGGTCGTCGATGAGGCAGATGCGCTGCGGTGGACGAGTGCGCCGATGTAAAGGGGAGGAGCACGAAGGCTGCGGTGCCGTGGAGAAGTCTATTTTGCGGTGGGGATAGAAATTGGGGAGTATTCAGGTGTACTACTCTGGGTGCCGGGGTGGGGTTGGCTGGGTAGGGTGAACCTGAAGTTACGAAAACAGCCCCCTACCAAGCGTCATCCGTAGGCCTGTTCCGAAGGCTATGATGGTAACTTCCCACTGCTCGAATCAGGGTCGCGGGAGATTTTCCCGCCGACCTCAAAATTTTGTGACACTGGACTCCCCGTGTGGCGTGTTGAGTGATTCGGCTAAGCAACTAGCGAGTAGTAGTAGTAAACTCTGCATATTAGGTTTGACCGAAGTCAAACTTCCTAAAGTTTGACCAAGTTTATAGAAAAATATAAACATTTACCATAACAAATATGTATGATGTGAAAGTACATTCAATAATGAATCTAATGGTATTTATTTGTTATTGTATATGTTAATATTTTTTGTTATAAGCTTTCTGAGAGTTTACAAAACTTGACTTTGACCAATGCTAATACGCGGACTTAAATAAAAACGGAGGGAGTACACATTTGTTTTCTTAGTTTGTAGTGAACTAATCATTTGTTGAAATTGTGAAATAAATATATTAGGCTATTGACTTCGAATGTAATGGTCTATACAATTCAATAGTTACAATCATTGTCGAATCCCAAGATGTATACAAGGTCTATAGTACTTCACAACATGCTCAAACTCACATAATCCCAGTCAAATGAGAATCTAAATGCATTTCATAGTTATTACTTTGTAGGATGCAACAAGAACAACCATAACTCTACATCAGCCATTATAGAAGCAACATTTTGACATATCCCAATGTGTGAATGAAACGTGCAGAGAGAGCTTTTGAAGATGGAGCAGATAGGGCGGGAAAGATTGTATGTATGTGGACGAGAGAGTAGGAGACAAACCTAATGAGACAGAGAGAGAGATAGAGAGAGAGAAAGAGAGAGGAAGAAGTTAGGTCTGTGAGAAAGATGCATACATGTAATATACATGAGATGCGTGTGCATCTGGATTCTGTATACGTGGAAGGAGAAGAGACAACATGTTTGATGAGAGAGCAGGAAAAACATGGACGAGAGGGGAAGGATCTCGTGGGTTGAGGGATTGAAAATTTTGTGCGGGGGAGAGAGGGATTGGTAATTTTGTGCAAGAGAGAGAGAGAGGGTGGGGGAGGAGTCAGTCAGCCGTCGTCACATCACCCTGCTTCCAAATGACCCCGCATTCTCTAGCGCGGTGTGGTCGCCGTCTTCGATCTGCTCGTTGCCCTCTTTGAAGATTGAGGTGTTGTGCATGTTGGGGTGCAAAGAAGCACAAGCGAGAGTGGTCGCCGTATAACCTTGGATGGGGATGAATTGTGTGCTCGGGGGAGTGTGTGTGTGTTGTGCTGCGTGTGTGTCTCTCTCTCTCTGTGTGTGTGTGTGTCAGATATTGAGAGAAAACAAACCTAAGGAGAGAAATGGGTATTCACGAAGAGATTGTGCGGGCCTTGAGGTGGGCAGGGGCCGGGTGAGGGTGTCAAAATGTGCGCGTTGATGCATGTGTTGCATGCGACCGTGCGAGGGACGGACGAATCGAGAGAGATGGTTGTTGTGTTACGGATGCTCCTCTCTCTGTCTCTCTCTCCCTCTCCTCTCTCTCTCTCACACACACACACAAGTAAACTAGAAGACCGTTCTCTCATGTATACACAACGTATCGGCATCTGTCTATGTCTCACTCATGCACGATCATTTGCACATTCACACCTCTCTATGTCTGTATCACACGCACACCGTCTCCACATTGCCCTTCCGCCACAACACACATATGGACACATACACACGTTCTCTCTCAGTCACACACACAAAATCAGTATTAAAAAAACTAGGGCGCACCTAAAACGTCCAAATCCAAATAAACACGAACTGGAGCTAAATTCAAATATATGGAAATATTGCAGCGTCAAGAACTTTCACAGGAAAAAAAGTTGAGTAATATTCGAGGATTGTTTTCACACACACAAAAAGGTTCGGTGGATGTCCTTCGAGCGCGACACGGTGACGCACCGTTCGATCGACCGCGCGGCCGCGGTTCACGCGCTTGCACAGGATTCCGTATCGTGGCCGTGGTACTAAGGCTGGTCACAATGGGCAAGAACATAAGCTAGTAACTAATAAAAGCGCTGCCTAAGTCTAATGTTTACGTGTACTAGTACGGTTTTCTTTTAAGTTTGACCAACCTTATATATAAAACTAAAGTAAGCTCCCACACGCGCACTCATCAATATGCCGCCGCCGCCGTTGCGCATGCCGGCGCCCGCCTGCTCCGGCCAACAATTTCTCGCCCATCACCGCCGTGTCGCCGCCATCCCTGTGCCATGAAGCCGAAGGCTCGCCCGCTCACGTCGTCTGCAGTCCCTCCTCGCGATGCCGCCGCGCTGCCAAGCACGCGAGCAGCTGGTGGAGCCGCGTCTATGCACGCAGCGTACGAAGAGGAGGACGAGCGCGTGCTCCAGCACGCCGGCGAGGAGGAACTAGCGTGTCATTGTCGTCTCCGCCCGCGCGGAGGAGGCGCGCATGGTGGCTGTCGCGGCGGAAGCCGGTCGCGCGCGCGTCGAGCCCGCAAACCGGGTGCGGACGCGGAATCTACCTTCGAGACCTTGAATGCCACGTGGATCCTGCAATCTGAAGGAGCAATTTGGGTCAGTCGACTCATGTGAGCCGTTTGATGCAACATGGATGGCTAGAAGGGCTTCTTCCACCTCTTCTGCCGTCTTCTTCCTTCGCTCCGTCGAACTTCTTTCACAAATCGACTGACCCAAATTATACTACTAGTACGAACGTATTAAGTACAGTAGGAACACGAAGATACGAGCAGTAGTACCAACTGCAAGAAGAACAGTAGTAAGACATAGTACTAGTACTACTGTACGTACTAAAGAGTTCAAATAACGAGAAAGAACATAAACATAGTTCTGCTGGGGCCTCAGCACAACACACCCTTGAAAATAAACTAATAAGCAACTAGTCCGCTTGACACTGCAGTAGAACCAGCATGAGCGACGGCACTGCCACCTACTTGGAGTCCGAGTCCACGTCCTCGACTTCGTCCTCGTCCCTCTTCCTCTTCCTCTTCGCCGACGCTTCTTTGCTTGAACCGGACACTGGGCTCTGCTTCTTCATCCAACCCTTGTAGATATTTAAACAAAGGTAGGCATCCATTGCTGCGTACAGGATGTGATCTTCATCTAATGTCTTCGACTCCCATGCATGATGAAACTCGTGATGAGGTTTCTTCAGTTTAGCGTACGAAGGATCAATCATGGCTGCTGCCAGGGTCAGCATTGAAGGTTGAGAGGAGGACACCAGGCTTGCCTTCTGGAGATCGAAGGGCTGGCCTACAACGAGACCTATCCGACGCAGGACGTCACTGTCGTTCTTAAAGCCTACAGTAACGAATTTCACTCTTTTGTCCTTGAGGAAGTTCTTAAAATCCTGGCACTCAACGTCGGCATGGCATATGTGGTAGACCAAGCAAACGTTATGTACGCAAACCTGGATCACGGCGGGCTTCTTCCTCTCTTCGTCCTTTAGATCCTTCTCTCGTCCCAGGACTGTGGTGTACTCAACATCTAGCCCAGCGACCCACTCATCCGTTGAACTGTTGAACATGCGTAGGAAGCGAGCAAGCCATGCTTTCACCGTCTCGGATCCACGTGTGTAGATGACGATGAACTGATCGCCGGTGATGGCTCTAACCTGGTACTCAGCGGCGACCATGGAGATTTGGGAGGCCATGGATTTTGGAGGAGGGTTAGGAGAAGTTGAACTGTTGTACCCCGCAAAAAAAACTGGGAGCGAACTAATGTGAAAGGACGGGACGACTGGGAGTGAACTGTTGTAAGGTAGAAGACGGGGACGAGTAGGGCGTGCGGACGGCGTGGGGTTGCTGGCTTGCCCAGTGGATAAACGGCTGCAAGCCCCCAAAGAGTTCTCGAGAACTATGCGGGACCCACTAGATGTCATGTCTACTAGACCCATATCGTAGGCCTGACGGTATAGCTTCTGCCTGTTCGCACGCCATGCCGGCGCGTGGATGTAACTTCACTTAATTCCGTCAAACGTCGCGCCTCCCACGACCTTCGCCTCCCTCGCGCGGTCGCGCCCTTTGAGACTTCGACCGGCTATAAATGAGCAATTTTTTTGCCTTTTTTAGACAAGCAATTTTTTGCCTACTCCGCATGCATGATACTCCCTCTGGTCCTTTTTACTCCCGTCAACCGTTTGCAAAGTGTTTGACCAAATTTATACTTTTTTTGAACACCACCTTATATTAATTAACCAGCCACACCAGTACACTCATTCGATACAATATTCACCACACAGGGCGGTACGTTATTTACAAGAATACCATCTAATCTATTGTCAAAGCTATACTTAGCGATTAAGTGTGCCACCTTATTGGCCGAACGGCTAATCTTTGACAATTGAAGATTGTTGATCAACTTCGAGATGCTCAACGCTTTCATCTTCAGGTCACGCATAGCAGACCTGTCAACGCTTTGATAGGCATCAATGAAATCCCACGACCAAATTTATACTAAAAATATCAATATCTACAATACTCCCAAAACACTTAGGCGCGGTGCATTAACTTCTACCTCGTTTCTTGTTTCTTGACATATCAACCAATAGGAGATGTGGGTGTGCATGCTTTTAATGACTTGAGACTACCAAACACGACATGCAGTGGTTAGTTCATTGCATGCAATGCTATTAATTAGCAAATAAACATTAAGATCTCTCGTTTTCCCCTCCTCCTTGGTCACAGTGCACAATCTAAGATGACTTGCTCACCTAGACGGAGGGAGTACTGATTATAATGAGTATAAGAACTACGTTTTATAATGAGTGTAAAAATATTGATTTGACATTGTGAATGTTGACACATTGTGGAATAGTTTTTGAAGTCTGCAAAAGTACTCAACTAGTGCTGTCGTTCTCCACAAAAAATGTGTTTACCAATGCATGCATGAACACTAGTTACTCTAACCCCCCTCTCTTCTTTAATTCTTTGCCACATCAGCATGTTTGCTATTCCCGTGTGCATGATACCAGCTAAGATACCACCATTATGGCCAGCCTTAATCATCGCATGCAATAATTTAGTGCACCTTGAAATATGAACATGTGTGGGGCGTGTTTGTTTTTAATGACTTGAGACTATACCTAGCCCGGCATGCAAGATGACTTATTATGCACCGTTCCCCATACCTGCAGGAAGCCCGTTCGTCTCCAAATCTTTTCCTCTCCATGTGTGGAAACAATATGCCTGCCAAACTCTCCTTCTCCCTCCGGCGGTCCCACCACTCCACCCCGTGTGAAAAAATCTGCATGCATGACTCTCCTCCCCCACGCTCGTCCAATCCGTTGTGACCAGCAATATTTCCACCCCTTCGCTCCCGTGTAATTTACTCCAACAAATATGCACACGTAGTTGTTACTTAACTGCAGGTGCATCCGGTCACTGAAATATGGGCCCAACAGGGGTCTAGTCCACATGTCAGTGACGCAACTGGACCGGCAGTTAAGTCAGTGCAGCTCAGTCCATATCTTACGTAGGTGTGCCATTGCTCGCTATAAATACTGCGCCTCCCACGACATCGCTATCTCCTCCCCCTCATGTTCACTTTCATCGCTATCTCCTCCCCCTCCCTCTCATGTCGACCACCATGGCATCGCCCCTCCCAAGCCCTAGGAGCCCTTCGCTGCACCGCGCAGACGGTCATGCGTCGCCGTTCCATTCCTCGCCGCCACTAGTCGAGGATGACGCGTCGGTGTTCCACTCCTCGCCACTACCCGACGCGTCACCATTCCATTCCTCGCCGCCACTAGTCGAGGAGGACGCATCGGCGTTCCGCTCCTCGCCGTGACGCGACGCGTCGGCGTTCCCAATCTTGCCAGCACGCGCGCCGGAGGACGTGTCGGCTCCCCGCTACGAGGAGAACGCCGCGCCGCCCGCCGAGCCCCCCAGCCTTGAGGAGCTTTGGAAAGAAATGTATGTCGCCTTGTGGGAGGCTTTGCCTCCAGTAGAGCGCGCCAAAATAGAGGCGGAGAAGAAGGTCGAGGAAGAGAAGCGCACCGCAGAACAAGCTGCCTGGGAGGTCTATGTCGCGTCCAAGAGAGTCAGGCAATTGGCTCTTTGGCAGAAGGCTCGTGCGAGGGCCGTGAGGGTGGCGGAGGACGCCTGTGCCGACGCCCTGAGTGCAGTCGGGCCCAAGCGCCTCATCTACGCTTGACGGTACGTGGACCGGGTGCATGCTTCCAGCGAGGGGGAGTACCTGTTGGCGCCGGATCACCACACCGGTGAGACCGCGCTCGCCCGCCGGCAAGCTGCCAATCAGCACCCCGTGAGTTGCGAGGCTGAGGAAGAGGCGTTGTGTCAGCGCGCTGGGAAACAGCCGCACACCAGGGCACTCATGGTGTGCCGCAAGCACTCCTGCGAGCGTCGTGGCTTTTAGGAGGAGTATAATTTTTGTTTTGTAAGGCGATCTCATTAGTTTTGGGACGCAAATGATAAATCCCGAACGTTCAGGAATTTTTAGCATCCTTAATTAAGTATGTAAAAGGGAAAGTTTGGAAACCTTGTGTATTCATACGCATTTTGCAAGTACATGCATATAGCACAAACTTTACTATATACTATCGCACTACACGTCTCACTCGATATATGCTTGCAGACTGTGCTACTCCCTCCGTCCAGGTCAATAAGTCATCTTCGGTTGTGCACCGTGACCAAGAAGGAGGGAAGACTTATACACCTATACAAAGGGAGTAGTACTATTACTTTGTACGTGCAAATGCACGTTTTAACATTACGATGCGGCTTTTGTAAAAGTAGAAAAACAACACTAGTCAAGCTTGTGAAACGATTCAATGCAAAACAAATGAAAAAATGCTCATTTGATTGTTTGCTTTTAGCTTCCTTCTCTGTGGTTATTTCTCTGTCGTACTTTGTACGGAGTATCTCACTGGTTGGAAAGGCATGCAAATTCCCAAACCGCTTCCTACACCCTGTATCTCACTGGTTGCCGGCGTTGACGTTGTCGCCCATGTCGAGGATGAGGTTGCCGAGGTCGGGGAAGAAGTCGTCGTTCGCGAAGTCGTCGCTGCCAGCAGTCGCGCGAGTGCGCTCCCCAAAAACCTGATCGCCCCTCTCCCGTACAGGATCACGAGAGGCGGGGTTCCAGAGGCCTGCTGTCCCTTCTCCGGTGCACACCGAAAGGAGGGATGGAGAAGACTTGCTTGGCGGCGCAATGATCTGGAACGGTGGTGAGAAACTATATAGTGCGGGCCGGGTAGGTCGTGGGAGTATAGCTCTGTCCTCGGCTCGGCTCAATCCCGCAACCCGCGGCGCGTCGTGACGAGGCGTGGCGTGGCGAGGCGAGCGAGGAGGAGGAGCGCGCGTGTAGGTCTCCTCTTCTCATGCTCATACAAGTGGTAGAAGAGCTCACCTTATAAAGGCCTACTAGCAAAATTCCAACATCGACCAGGCCGTCCATGAAACGGGAGTGGCTGTAGGGGACGTTGCGCCAGTTGAATATATGAGCAAGTTACTATGAGATTTAATCCGAATAAGCACAAAATAAATCATGACGGCTATAACAGAGATGAAACTAATCATGTGGACTAGCATAATAGTAGGATATAGAGTAGAAACATGAATTCTACCACGATTTCGAACAAGAAGGACAGAAACACATACGGTGCAACGGGAGCAGCACCGTTGGCGTTGAGGTTGTCGCCCATGTCCAAACACCACGTAGACACGGTCTTTGAGCACGGTTCGTAGTCATTCCACGCTCGGGCATTCAAGTTTGTAACTATTTTAGATTAGAATATACTACTCCTCCGGTGCTAGTAGTAGAGCAGAGTCCTACTCTACTACTCTACTCAAACAAGTTAGGGCATAGCATTGTAGGGAGGACCAGTACTGTGATCACTCAAGCAAGTTGTCTGGCATTGACATGACCCTACGCTACTGGTATGTGTCCCGTAAGTCAAGCGGCATGTTGTAGTCATCATCACCTGTCCACTTCCCGCAGCACATATTCGCTTCTCCATCTTTGTCCGCACATAATCTCGTCCAATCTTCCATCCCCGCTAAGGCGCCTCCCCCCCTCGTCCGAAACCCAAGCACTAACAATGGCAGAACAAAGAGTGGCTGGAATTCGCTCCCCACAGAGGTAATCAAGCTCATTGTTTCGCGTGTGGACAATCTCAGTACCATGCCACTCGCCACGTGCTCATCGGGGCTATACCGTTTACTCAAAGCCCTCAGGCCGGAGCTTTTTAAGCCAGCTCCTTGCTTGTTGATGCCGCCTGATCTTCAGAAACGGCGTGTCACGCAGCATAACGATCGTAGGGTGGCGAGCATCAACCCCCTTGACTGCGATCCGATCCCCGTCAGCCTCAACTACATTAACGGTATGTACTGGGCTGACATGAACACGTCTTGGATGGTGCTCATCGACGGTCGCGGCAGCTGGATGCTCGTGGAGGTCTACACCCGGCGATTGATCCCCCTTCCTTCGATTAACACTGCACTGCTTTGGCACCGCGGCCCAGAATACTCGGAATCTTACAGTAGCCAACATGATACCAAGTTTGATTTGCTCAAGGTTGTAATCTGCCAAGTGCCCACAAGATCTGCGAATTATAAAGACTTCAGGCTAATTGCGTTCTTCAACCGCGGTCTCGCCTATCTGACAGGTCACTGCGGTAAGTGGATAAATCTGCACGTCCATCGCAGGATCATACATCCTCCATGGTTCTCTGATGCCATTGAACACAAGGGCTTCATTTACGCTGTCGACTCCTTCTATGGTTGGACGTATTGCTGGCCTACTCCAGTCATCGCTACAAACGGCTGTTACAGCAGTATGTTACTTTCCTATGATATCATGATGGCTTGCTTATATTACTGTCAACATTTGCTGAAAAATATTCATGCTCATAACATGTTGTTCTTAAGATTGACTAAACCAAGAGCCCTTGTTATTTGACGCCAACTTGATATGATGTTGTAGGCCGCCTGGTGTCCCTACCCTTCCTAATCCCAGAACCTTTCAAAGAAAAGCGGCATGGCAGTTGCAGGTGGTTCCTGGCTCGATCAGACGACGGCGAAAGATTGATGATCGTTCGCACGTACCGGACGTGTTGTTTCGCGGAATACAATCACAGTCACTGCAAGGTCTTTGAGCAGGATCCCAGCTTCTCTGGGCCTTCAGGAATTTTTGACTGGAGGCTGGTAAGTAGCCTTGGTACACGCTCTCTGTTTGTCGGACTGAATTATCCGATTAACCAGGAGATAACCGATGGCAAGGATCATGATGGCAGCGCGGTTTCGTTCATCAGGCAAAACTGTGTGTACACAGCGTACCATGCGTCTCTGCATGCACCATACCCTGATATGTGCCGCCACGCTCTGCAGCCCAAAGTAGGAGAGAGGGTCGCAAGTATCAGACTTCGACCTGCTGGCTGGAGTTTCCCCCGTCAGGCACCCATCTGGTTCAAGCCGTCAGCCAATCTCCACAGCTTAATAAATAGTAACGTCTAACTGAGCCAGTTAGTTAGATGCGTACACTTGGTGTAGTAGGATCTTTATTTAGTTTGATGCATACACTTGTTCTTTTTTGGTAGCCCTTTTGTAATGATGGCTGATGTTTGGTTTGGAAGAGAGAGCTGTGTCTTCATCTTCTGGCCTGCTTACTGCTTCTGTTGCACCCCCAGCCCTGGTTGTTGCTGCTGCTGTTTTCAATGTACAATCAGTAGTATATTTCGTCTGTTGGTTGAATAAATGTGTTGTTAGAATGACAAACACAATGTTTTGGAAGTCGTTGCATGGTTCGATCCTTTAGTGCCCCGTACCGTACGTAGCGCATACTATTTATCGTACGGAACACATTTTTTTTGAAACTCGGAACACATTTTAAATTCCACTTGTTGATAACATGCAGCCCACTGATGAAGGCCCAATAGAGAAGCCCATAATTAACTGGAAGGGAGGCTCTCACATGAATCCGGCCCAGGTACATGCTCATGGTCCCCTAAACATAAATAAGTAAAATAAATAAAGCTAAATGCTCATGCACCAGTTCTTTGGGAAAATAGGTAGCCCAGTATTTCTTTTTGAAGAATACCCAAGCTAGGCCTATTTGTTTTCTCCGAATTACTGGGCTGCAAATCTTTCAAGACGAGGAGGGATGCATTCCGGCCTGGCTTAAGAGTATGGTCAATGTCTGTTAAAAGTAATATCAAAAGGGGTTGAAAATTCCAAAAAAATTATAGCAAATGGGATATAAGTTTCTTTTTTTGTTTTTGTTCTTCACTGATATCTTATACGTATTTCATTGGATTTAACATGACATAGTACTAATTTATTTTTAAATTTGTTTTAGTATGGCTATTAATTTTTGGATTAAGAATATTTCGTTCCCCAGCAAAAATTTGCGAATTTTCAAAATTACCCACATATTTAGTTAATTTTTTGACCCTGGTACTGACCAGAAAATGGCCAGCAATTCTAAAAATGGAAAACGGGCTGCAATAAATTCCATGTGAATTATAAAATGAGTAAAAATTATAAAAATAATAGCAAATGGGCTGTACACGCCACAGATTTCGAGGCTGACTTGTTTACGCAAGGCTTTGTCAGTGAACACACGATTCTAGCAGCAGTTAGTATTGGATGTCCATCCAACGGCCGATGTGCTTCTTCAATCTCTGATCTTCCTGCTCCAGCCGCCTAAACTAGCGCCAGCGGAACTGCCTGCTGCCTCCTCTTGTGGCCCGCTGTGATGCCACGCAGGCTTCCCCAGCCCACCCTACTCCCTCCGCTGGCCTGGCCGCGCGCAATCAACTGCCTCCTTATTACGTGAAAAAAATGATTCCTCCCACTGACATCTGGGCGCACCGGTTGGGAGGTTGACATGTGGGCCTACTAAGTTGACGCGTACACAAGGCTTGTCAACTTAGTCAACAAACGATTCAGCAATAACCGTTGGATTTGAATCGAACGGTCCTGCTGCTTCTTGAATCGTTGCTCTTCTTGCACCAGCCGCCCAAACCAGCATCGGGGAGACCGCCTGCTCCTGCCTCCAGTGGCCGGCTGTGCTGTCGATGAGGCCTCATCGCCCCCTACTACTCCTACCGCTAGCCAGGCCCTGCGGCGACGGTAGCCTCACACCGCAGCCGAACCAATGAACCCTCGTACTCCTCTGCGCGTGGGCATCCACTGTCGCGTCTTCCCCGGCTCCTCCTCGTCCCCTTCCTAGGCCTCGCCGTCGTCCACCGCCTTGGTGCTCTCGGCGCGGCGTGGTCAACATGGTCAACGACATTCCATCGGAAGAGTATTGTACGTGGAGAGGCTGACAGCTGGGTCCACGGCCACAGCCTAGTTTTTTTGTGATTTGCCAAGTAAGTCGCTTTGTCAGGCCTGTTGGGCTGCAAATTTTTCAAGATGAGGAGAGCTTTCATTCGGCTGGCCGAGAAAATGACCCATCAATAATGAGAAATGGGATGTACATTTTTAAAACACATCAAACCGGTAATTAGTTTCAAATATCTTTTTTTCATTTTGAGATTTGAAATTGCATTAATTTTTATGCATGGAGAATTTGTTGGATTTTATATTGATATACATTTATTTTTAAAATCAGTTTGAATGTGAGTCGAAATTTCGGGATTAAAAAAAGTTCGAACCGCACCGAAATATGCAAAATTTCGTATAATTTTTTAACTGTGGCCACAATATGGGCAGTAATGCTAACAAAAAGAATATGGGCTCCAAAAACAACCTTAATAATTAGCAAATGGGTTGTAAATTATTAGAAATAATGGCAGATGGGTTGTATGTTGTTTTCCACAGATTTGTGGCTTTCCTAAAAAAAAGGTTGACTGTTGGATGGCCATCCAACGGCCGCTGTGCTTCTTCAATCTCTGCTCTTCCTGCTCCAGCCGCTCAAACAGGCGCCGGCGGGACTGCCTGCTCCCTCCTCCCCGCGGCCGGCTCTGCTGCAGCGCAGGCCTCACCGCCCCACCGTACTCCCATCGCTGGCCTAGGCATCCCTCTACTCACCCACACCTGCTGTTATTCTCCGGCGACGGCAGACGAACCAGTAAACCCTCATACAGTCGTACTCCCCTCCGCGTGGGAAACAACTGTCGAGTCTTCCCTGCCTCCGTGTCGTTCCCTTCCTAGGCCTCGCCGTCGTCCACCGCCCTGGTGCTCTCAGTGTGGCCTGTTCAATGTGGTCAACGACCGACATGCATCTAAAGTGGACTTTACGTGGAGAGGCCGACAGCTGGGTCCACGGTCGCACACAAGGAAATGCCTCCTTATTACGTGCAAAATAATGATTCCTCCACCTGACATCAGGGACCCACCGAAAGGGCCTCTGTATTTCGCGAAAAAAACGTTACCGCCGCTGACAGCTCGGACCCACCAGCTATATCTTCGCACGCAAGGAAGTGCCTCCTTATTACACAAAAAATGAATACTCCCCCTATTAGCTGGGACCCAGTATAGTGGCAGGCTGACTTGTGGGCCTACTAAGTTGATGGGGACAGAGGGCTTTGTTAACTTAGTCAATATGCACGATTCTAGATCCAGTGACCGTACGATGTCCATCCAATGGCCGTCGTGCTTCTTCAACCTCTGGTCTTCTTGCTCCAGCCACCTAAACCAGCGCCGGTCATGCCTCGTGCTCCTGCCTCTCGTGGCCGGATGCGATGCGGCGGAGGCCTCACCGCCCCCTACTCCCACCGTTGGCCAGACCATCCCTCTACTCACCCACACCCCATGTTATTCTGCGACGACGGCAGCCTCACATCGCAGCGAACCAGTGAACCCTCGTACTCCTCTACGCATGGGCATCCACTGCCGCGTCTTCCCCGGCTCTGCGTCGTCCCCTTCCTAGGCCTCGTCGTCGTCCACCGCCCTAGTGCTCTCGGCACGACGTGGTCAACATGGTCAAGGAACGGCTTCCATCGGACGTGGACTGTACGTGGAGAGGCTAACAGCTGGGTCCACGGCCGCAGCAAGGAAGTGCCTCCTTATTACGTGCAAAATAATTATTCCTCCACCTGACAGCGGGACCCACCGGACGGGCCACTGTATTTCTCCCCCCTGACTGCTAGGACCCACCAGCTACAGCTTCACAGGCAAGGAAGTGCCTGACAGTCGGGACCCACCTGGTTGAAGCGTACGTAGCGTTGTCATTCTGGTCGCGAACGTGTACGTACATACTGGTCGATGTAGAGGCGCGCACGTGTCATAGCAGAGGCACGCACGTGTCATAGTAGAGGCACGCACGTAGCATGTACATGTACATACAGCGGCCAGGGTGCAAGAAAGAAAATACGGCCATGTATGCATACATACGGGCGGGTCTCGAACGCCTACTCACGCATACGTACGGCCAGGTCTCGTGTACATGGCTAGGTTGGAACAGAGAAACAGCGTCGTCCTCGTGTTCATGGGGAGGCAACGGAATGTGTCGTGTTCATGGGGAGGCAACGGAACGCGTGGGAGCCAACCGGCTGGGTCAGAATGGAATGCGTGGTCGTGTTCATCGGGAGAGCTTGGACGGAATAGGCGATGGAAACGAGGCCTGACGTACCGCACAACGGAGGAAACGGACCTCCTACGTTCGGAACGGGGTCCTGTTGATTGGGAGGGGTCTGGCGTACCGCAAAACGGAGGAAACGGACCTCCTACGGTCGAAACGGTGGTCCTGTTCATCGAGAGGGGTGCGGCGTACCGCAAAACGGACGAAACAAACCTCCTACGGTCGAAACAGGGGTCATGTTCATCGAGAGGGGTATGGTGTACCGCAAAACGGAGGAAACGGACTTGTGTTGGAGCGCTACGGTCGAAACGGGGGTCCTGTTCATCGGGAGGGGTGTGGCATACCGCAAAACGGGACTCCACGGGATACTGTTCATCTCCACCGTCGACCCCCTCCAGCCTCCACGAGCTACTGTTCATCCACCGTCGACCTCCTCCAGCCTCCACCTGTGACTGTTCATCCACGGGCTCTTGTTCATCCAGCCTCCACCGCGCGCTACTCCACCGGCTACTGTTCAGTCAGCCCTCTCCACGGGCTCCTATTCAACCACCCCTCCACGGGCTACTGTCCATCCTGCTCTCCACCGTCTACTGTTCATCCTGCCCTCCACGGGGTGGTCCTGTTCATCCAGCCCTCCACGGGGTCCTGTTCATCCAGCCCCAACCGGCTCGATCGATCGGGGTCCTGTTCATCCAGAGGCAACACCACGAGGTCCTGTTCATCCACCCCCACCGGGAACTATTCATCCAACCCCCCCCCCCGCAATGCTCACTGTTCATCCAGAGGCAGCATCGATCGGCTTCAGTTAGCAGCAGTAGCGAAGGAATCGCTCGATCGGGTTCAGATAACAACCATCGATCGATCGCTCGGGTTCAGTAACGCGTAGCCTACAGTGCAATCGCTCGGGTTCAGTTAGAGCCCAACGCCTCGTTCAGGTTCAGTCAGAGCCAATGCCTTGCACACACGCGCGTACGTGTACGAGAGAAACGCGCATCGCTCGGCCCCTGACCTCCCACCATAACCGGGAACTCCCCGAAATTTTCCTCGCCCTCGCTTCTACCACGGTTTTTTCCATCATGGATGGCCCAAAGAATGTCATCCAGCTGCGTCTCCGGCCCGCCCAGGACGGAAAGCCCAGTTTCTATCATGATTTTTTGTCATAGAAGTAGGAGCCCAGCACATCTATGATGATACCGGGGTTTGTCACAATTATCGTCATAGAAATGTCATATGTACGACAGAAAAAAATTTCGTTCGGCCCAAAATGTCATGGATGTGTCTTTTTTTGTAGTGCTTGCTAATTACACTTTTAAGGGTGGAATACCAAAGAAACTTGGAGATCCAGGACTACCCACTATACCATGCTCTATTAAAAGAAACTATGTTAAAACTGCTTTATGTGATCTTGGAGCCGGTGTTAGTGTTATGCCTCTCTCTTTATATCATAGACTTGATTTGAATAAGTTGACACCTACTGAAATATCTTTGCAAATGGCTGATAAATCAACTGCTATACCTGTCGGTATTTGTGAGGATGTGCCTGTTGTAGTTGCAAACGTTACTATTTTAACGGACTTTGTTATTCTTGATATTCCCGAGCACGATAGTATGTCTATTATTCTTGGAAGACCCTTTTTGAATACTGCATGGGCTGTTATTGATTGCACTAAAGGCAATGTCACTTTTCATGTTAATGGTAATGAGCACACGGTACACTTTCCGAGGAAACAACCTCAAGTTCATAGTATCAACTCTATTGGAAAAATTCCATCGATTATATTTGGAGGTTTTGAATTTCCTCTTCCTACTGTCAAGAAGAAATATGATATTCTTATTATTGGGGATGTGCATATTCCCGTTGAGGTAACATAGTGTTATTCGAAATTTCTCCGATTCCATGTTATTCGGAATGAGTTCATTAACAAGACTTGATCAACCTTGTTAGTGGATTCCTTTTGATGACCATGAGAAGGATGAAACTAGAAGGCACAACCTTCTGTATCCCACTTTTACTTTCTGTTATTTATATTAAATAACATAAATATAAATATTTTTCTGTCTGTTATCTGATTATCCGTGCAATATAAAAATACCTCGAAAATAAAAGTTCTCCAAATGCCGTGAAAATTAAATATAATTTTTTCTAGAATATTTGAGGATTTATGGAACTGAGAACACACCAGGGGGCCAACCACCTGCCCACGAGGGTGGAGGGCGCGCCCCCTGCCTCGTGGGCCCACGGTGGCCCTCCTCCACTTATCCTTTCACCCATACACTCCTTCTTCCTCCCCCAAACACGAATAACCACCTCAAACCCGAGTCCAAGCTTGTTTTGCTGCCATTTTCGATCTCCTTGCTCAAAGCACATCTCACAAAACTGCTTGGGGAGATTGTTCTTTGGTATGTGACTCCTCCATTGGTCCAGTTAGTTTTTGTTCTAGTGCTTTATTCATTGCAAATTTTTGCTGCTTAGGTGACCCTGTTCTTGAGCTTGCATGTCAAATTTATATGGTCAAAAGTAGTTTTAATGCATCATATAGGCCTTAGGCACTTGTAGGAGTAGTTGCTATCAATATTATTGAGTTTGGTTTGCTTTTATTTTGAAGTTACTAAAAATTTCAGAATTTTTCAGAAAATGACGAGGAGACTCTTGAGGGGCTCATCGAGCCAAAGCTCGAAGGAAAAGGCACCAAAGCCTAAGTATAATCTGCCCCGCACTGCGGAGGTTCGGGCGTGTGAATGGCCTTCCGAGGATTTCTTAAGAGCAGCCGGGATTTATGAAGATTTTCATGAATTGGCTCAGACTGCAGGCCTTACCGCTTTCCTCCATGACCAATGCGATCAGTATCTCTTGCTCACAAATATCTTTGTGCAAAACTTTCATTTCCATTCTAGAAGCTCACCACCTACGGTGGAGTTTTATTTATATGATGAGCATAAGGAGATGTCACTTTATGATTTATGTCGGATTTGTTTAGTCCCTTTTGAGGGCAATACAGAAGAACCACATTGTGATGATGTGGAGGGATTTATTGACACTATCACTGTAGGGGAAACAAGGAAGGTTTCCGATGCACGAATCACTAGCATACACTTTCCTGATTTACGCTACTTTGCATTATTTGCTAGAACTTTGCTTAATTGGCCGCGGAAACTGTGGAAACCTGAGTATCCTTGATATTATTATTTTTCACCACAGTTTATACGGTGATAACTCTTTTAGTATGGGCAGCATTATTGCCAAACGGTTAAGTCTGAACCGTACCAAGGGCCCCATCTTTGGAGGCATCTATGCTACACGCCTAGCTGCACATTTTAACATACCTATTAGGCATTATGAGATGGAAGAAAAGGTGCTGCCTCGTGTTTATTTAGATTATAAAAGTATGGTAGCACATGATTTTATTGTTAAGAATAGGGAAGGAGAGCTTAAATATCAATTGTTCTTTAATAAACATCATCCTGAGACTATTACCTTGCCTGCTCCTTCTTTGTTTGATTTGACTGTAGGCACGTACCTTGTTCCATTGACGGCTATTCACGCCTATCGGAACCCTGCACCGGCCGAGGAGCCAGAACCGGAACCACAATTTGATCCTTCACGGCAGTCTAATTATCAGTGGGATCCGGAGATGATTGTCAGCCAGTGGCAACCGGAGCCTTCCTCTTCTGCATCATAGTACGACCCCAACTACTATTATGGATATCAGCCGGCCAGCCGTGGCCATAGACCAACTTAGGCCAAAAGCCTAAGCTTGGGGGAGTACGTATTTCTCACTGACATTACATTTATGCTCACACACTCATTGCTAGATATCGGTGCTCATACTTTTTCATTGTATCATCCATGCTAGTTTATTTCCCTTTTTTATGCTTTCTTCTTGTGTGTTTAATAAACCTTAAGAAAAACCAAAAAAATTAGTTGTAGTTTTTAATCAGTTTACTTTCCATGCTTGTAGTAGTAATTAAAAAGAAAACCCAAAAATATTTCCTGTTCTTCTTTTGCTTGTTGGGAGCTTTCCCATGTAAATAGTTTTATTTCTTTTCTTTTCTTTGGGGGTCGATAGGAGAAGACCATAATTAAACTGTTGAAGTGGCTCTTATATGCATTATTGTTGATCTGACAAAAAGAGCCCATATTGCCTTGTCTTCTCCTGTTTATTGAATGCCTGTAGATTCTAGCTTAGTCTAATGCACGTGCACTATTATTATTATTATTGACATCGTTCGGTCGTGCAAGTGAAGGGCAATTATGATGATATATGATGGGCTGGCTGAGATGAGAAAAGCTGGTATGAACTCGACCTCTTTTGTTTTTGTAAATATGATTAGTTCATCGTTCCTGATTTAGCCTATTATGAATAAACATGTTTGCAATGACAACTAGAGATCATAGTTTCTTGTGCCATGCTTGATTAGCTATGAGTTATAATGGTTTACCTTGCGTGCCGACATGCTATTAAAATGGTTATGATGTGGTATGATAGGGTGGTATCCTCCTCTGAATGATTTAAGTGACTTGACTTGGCACATGTTCACGCATGTAGTTGAAACAAAATCAACATAGCCTTCATGATATTTATGTTCATGGTGGATTATATCCTACTCATGCTTGCATTCGGTGTTGATTAATTTTAATGCACGTTCATGACTGTTGTCGCTCTCTAGCTGGTCACTTCCCAGTCTTTTGCTAGCCTTCACCTGTACTAAGCGGGAATACTGCTTGTGCATCCAATCCCTTAAACCCCAAAGATATTCCACATGAGTCCAGTATACCTACCTATATACGGTATCTACCTGTCGTTCCAAGTAAATTTGTATGTGCCAAACTCTAAACCTTCAAATAAATATCATGTTTTGTATGCTCGAATAGCTCATGTATCAATTAGGGTTGTCTGTATCTTCCATGTTAGGCGGGTTATTCTCAAGAGGAGTGGACTCCGCTCCTCACTCACGAGATAAATGGCTGGTCACCGGGATGCCCAGTCCAATGCTTTATGCAAACTAAATCAAAATAATTGCAAACAAAACTCCCCCTGGGACTCTTGTTAGTTGGAGGCACTCGTTGTTTCGAGCAAGCCATGGATTGATGCTTGTGGTGGAAGGGGGAGTACAAACTTTACCATTCTATTTGGGAACCGCCTATAATGTGTGTAGCATGGAAGATATCGCCATCTCTTGGTTGTTATGTTGACAATGAAAGTATACCGCTCAAAATATTATTCACCTCTGTTTCAAAACCGAGCGCTGGCACCTCTACAAATTCATGATTCCCTCTGTGAAGGGCCTATCTATTTACTTTTATGCTGAGTCATCATCCTCTTATTAAAAAGCACCAGTTGGAGAGCACTGCTGTCATTTGCATTCATTACTATTAGTTTACATTGAGTATGACTTGACTGGATCTCTTTTACCATGAATTACAATGTCTAGTCAGTCCTTGGTCCTTAAAGGTGCTCTACATTCATGTTTTGTGGTCTCAGAAAGGGCTAGCAAGATACCATCTTGTTATATCATATTATGATTGTTTTGAGAAAGTGTTGTCATCCGAGATTTATTATTATGGCTCGCTAGTTGATTATGCTATTGATATGAGTAAACTTGAGACCTATGCGTTATTGCAAATGTGGTTAGTTATAATCTTTGCTGAAAACTTGAAAGCTGGCTTTACATATTTACAACAACAAGAGCAAACAGAGTTTGTAAAAGTTTTTCTTTATCACTTTCAGTTTATCAATTGAATTGCTTGAGGACAAGCAAAGGTTTAAGCTTGGGGGAGTTGATACGTCTCCAACATATCTACTTTTCCAAACACTTTTGCCCTTGTTTTGGACTCTAACTTGCATGATTTGAATGGAACTAACCCGGACTGACGTTGTTTTCAGCAGAATTACCATGGTGTTATTTATGTGCAGGAGCAAACATTCTCGGAATGACCTGAAATTTCATGGAGACACTTTTCAAAAAATAAGAAAAATACCTGCCAAAGATGAAGGCCAGGGGGCCCACCACCTTGCCACGAGGGTGGGGGCGCGCCTGCCCCCCTAGGGCACGCTCCCCTACCTCGTGGGCCCCTGTTGCCTCTCCGACTCCAACTCCACCTCCATATATTGAGTTTCAGGGAGAAAAAAATCAGGGAGAAGAAATTATCGCGTTTTACAATACGGAGCCGCCGCCAAGCCCTAAAACCTCTCGGGAGGGCTGATCTGGAGTCTGTTCGGGGCTCCGAAGAGGGGAATCCATCGCCATCATCATCACCAACCATCCTCCATCACCAATTTCATGATGCTCACCGCCGTGCGTGAGTAATTCCATCGTAGGCTTGCTGGACGGTGATGGGTTAGATGGGATCTATCATGTAATCGAGTTAGTTTTGTTAGGGTTTGATCCCTAGTATCCACTATGTTTTGAGATTGATGTTGCCATGACTTTGCTATGCTTAATGCTTGTCACTAGGGCCCGAGTGCCATGATTTCAGATCTCAACTTATTATGTTTTCATCAATATATGAGTGTTCTTGATCCTATCTTGCAAGTCTATAGTCACCTATTATGTGTTATGATCCATTAACCCCGAAGTGACAATAATCGGGATACTTACCGGTGATGACCGTAGTTTGAGGAGTTCATGTATTCTGTCGGTGTCAAAACTGGCGGATCTCGGGTAGGGGGTCCCGAACTGTGCGTCTAGGCAGATGGTAACAGGAGGCAGGGGACACAAAGTTTTACCTAGGTTCGGGCCCTCTTGATGGAGGTAAAACCCTACGTCCTGCTTGATTAATATTGATGATATGGGTAGTACAAGAGTAGATCTACCACGAGATCAGAGAGGCTAAACCCTAGAAGCTAGCCTATGGTATGATTGTATGTTATTGTTGTGTCCTACGGACTAAAACCCTCCGATTTATATAGACACTGGAGAGGGTTAGGGTTACACAAGGTCGGTTACAAAGGAGGAGATATCCATATCTGTACTGCCTAGCTTGCCTTCCACACCAAGGAGAGTCCCATCCGTACATGAGGCGAAGTCTTCAATCTTGCATCTTCATAGTCTAACAGTCCGGCCAAAGGATATAGTCCGGCTGTTCGGAGACCCCCTAATCCAGGACTCCCTCAGTAGCCCCCGAACCAGGCTTTCAATGACGATGAGTCCGGCGCACAGTGTTGTCTTCGGCATTGCAAGGCGGGTTCCTCCCCCGAATACACCATGGAAGAATTTGAATACAAGGATAGTGTTCGACCCTGCAAAATAAGTTCCACATACCACCGTAGAGAGAATAATACTTCCACAAATCTAATCTGCTGACGCGTCTTGGCAACACGACATTATGTCATGGCTCGGTGATTATTTGAACTGTTTCCTTTAACTAGCCCCGCACATAACGCGAGGCAGTTTTTTGACACGTCTTGTCAAAGCAGAGATCGTGTTCCCCTAATTACGGGATTCTCATCAATATGGTCGTGGGTAACCCAACCGCATCTAGGACTCCTAGATTATAGGCAAGTCCCAAACGGCTACAGAGAGGACGCTTGATATTCACCCTCTTTATAAAGGGACAAAGCTTTTACTTTTTCCCTCCCGTGCTCAATCGAATCCTTCCCCGCCTTAAGTTCTAACACCCAAAGCCCAGGTCAGGTGCTCCAGACCTTCAATCATGTCCGGATCTAGCCTTCAAGGCCGGTGGTGTTGGGGAACGTAGCAGAAATTCAAAATTTTCTACGCATCACCAAGATCAATCTATGGAGTAATCTAGCAACGAGGGGAAGGAGAGTGCATCTACATACCCTTGTAGATCGCTAAGCGGAAGCGTTCAAGTGAACGGGGTTGATGGAGTCGTACTCGTCATGATCCAAATCACCGATGATCCTAGTGCCGAACGGACGGCACCTCCGTGTTCAACACACGTACAGCCCGGTGACGTCTCCTACGCCTTGATCCAGCAAGGGGAGAAGGAGAGGTTGGGGAAGACTCCATCCAGCAGCAGCATGATGGCGTGGTGGTGGTGGAGGAGCGCGGGACTCCAGTAGGGCTTGGCCAAGCACTACGAGAGACGAGGAGGGACAGGGGTAGGGCTGCGCCAACAGGGAGATTGAATCGCATGTTGGGCTGCCCCTTTGCCTCCACTATATATAGGGGGAGAGGGAGGGCTGCGCCCCCACCTATGGTTCCCACCCTAGGGGTGGCGGCAGCCCCAATCCCATCTGGGGTGGCGGCCAAGTGGAGGGGGGGAGGGAGGCGCACCAGGCATGGGCCTTAGGGCCCATCTGCCCTTAGGGTTTGCCCCCTCTTCCCCTTAGGCGCATGGGCCTTGGTGGGAAGGCGCCCCAGCCCACTTAGGGGCTGGTCCCTTCCCACTATTGGCCCATGTAGGCCTCCGGGGCTGGTGGCCCCACCCGGTGGACCCCCGGACCCCTCCGGTGGTCCCGATACACTACCGGTGATGCCCAGAACACTTCCGGTGGCCAAAACCATACTTCCTATATATTAATATTTACCTCCGGACCATTCCGGAACTCCTCGTGACGTCTGGGATCTCATCCGGGACTCCAAACAACATTCGGTAACCGCGTACATACTTTCCCTATAACCCTAGCGTCACCGAACCTTAAGTGTGTAGACCCTACGGGTTCGTGAGTCATGCAGACATGGCCGAGACAACTCTCCGGTCAATAACCAACAGCGGGATATGGATACCCATGTTGGCTCCCACATGCTCCACGATGATCTCATCGGATGAACCACGATGTCAAGGACTTAATCAATCCCGTATACAATTCCCTTTGTCTAGCGGTATGATACTTGCCCGAGATTCGATCGTCGGTATCCCGATACCTTGTTCAATCTCGTTACCGGCAAGTCTCTTTACTCGTTCCGTAACACATCATCCCGTGATCAACTCCTTGATCACATTGTGCACATTATGATGACGTCCTACCGAATGGGCCCAGAGATACCTCTCCGTTTACACGGAGTGACAAATCCCAGTCTCGATTCGTGCCAACCCAACAAACACTTTCGGAGATACCTGTAGTGTACCTTTATAGCCACCCAGTTACGTTGTGACGTTTGGCACACCCAAAGCACTCCTACGGTATCCGGGAGTTGCACAATCTCATGGTCTAAGGAAATGATACTTGACATTAGAAAAGCTTTAGCATACGAACTACACGATCTTTGTGCTAGGCTTAGGATTGGGTCTTGTCCATCACATCATTCTCCTAATGATGTGATCCCGTTATCAACGACATCCAATGTCCATGGTCAGGAAACTGTAACCATCTATTGATCAACGAGCTAGTCAACTAGAGGCTTACTAGGGACATGGTGTTGTCTATGTATCCACACATGTATCCGAGTTTCCTATCAATAAAATTCTAGCATGGATAATAAATGATTATCATGAACATTATCCGAGTTTCCTAACAACATGATATCTAAGACAGGATTACCGTACCACTTAGGAGTAGTACATATCCTTGTCGACCTACGAGGTTCGATAGCAACTTGATCCGAAGCTTCATGATCACTATCATTAACTTCCTATTCAACAGACATAGGCTCCACAGAAAACATCTTTCTATGTTGCATCACTCTCTGGTTGAAGTAAAGGTTTGACAACCTCATCAAGTTCTATCTTCCTCCCACTCAATTCTTTCGAGAGAAACTCCTTCTCGAGAAAGGACCTGTTCTTAGCGACAAACAATTTGCCCTCGGATCTGAGATAGAAGGTATACCCAACTTGTCACCTTTGGGTATCCTATGAAGATGTGTTTGTCCACTTTTGGGTTCGAGCTTCTCCGGCTGAAGCCTTAAGCATCGCATCCCCAAACATTAAGAAACGACAACTTTGGTTTCTTGCCAAACCAATGTTCATTCATCGTCTCAACGGACTTAGATGGTGCCCTATCTAAAGTGAATGCAGCTGTCTCTAACGCATAACCTCAAAATGAAAATGGTAGATTGGTAAGAGACATCATAGATCGCACCATATCTCATAGGGTTCGATTACGACGTCCGGACACACCATTACCTTGTGGTGTTCCAGGTGGCTTCAACTGTGAAACAATTCCACAATGTCTTAAGTGTTTGCCAAACTCATAACTCAGATATTCTCATTGATCAGATTGTAGGAATTTTATCTTCTTGTTATGATGATTCTTAACTCCACTTTGAAATCTCTTGAACTTTTCAAACATTTCAAAGTTGTGCTTCATTAAGTAAATATACCTATATCTACTCAAATCGTCAGTGAAGATGAGAAAATAGCGATATCCACCGCACGCTCCAATTCTCATTGGATCACACACATCTGCATGTATGATTTCCAACAAGTCACTTGCCCGTTTCATTGTACCTGAAAACGGGGTCTTAGTCATCCTGCCCATGAGGCATGGCTCGCATGTGTCAAGCGATTCAAAATCAAGTGACTCCAAACATCCATCGATATGGAGTTTCTTCATGCATCTTACGCCAATATGACCTAAGCGGCAGTGCCACAAGAAAGTGGTACTATCATTATTAACTCTACATCTTTTGGAGTGAACATGTGTATTACCACGACCGAGATTCAATGAACCATTCACATAGGGTGCATGACCATGAAAGATATCATTCATGTAAACAGAATAACCATTATTCTCTAACTTAAATGAATGACCGTATTGCAATGAACATGATCTAATCATATTCATGCTCAACGTAGACACCTAATAACAATTATCTAGGTTCAATACTAATTCCGAAGGCAGATGGAGCGTGCGATGGTGATCTCATCAACTTTGGAAACACTTCCAACACACATCGTCACCTCGCCCTTAGCCAGTCTCCGTTTAGTCCGTAGCTTTTGCTTCAAGTCACCAGTAATAGCAACTGAACCGGTATCCAATACCCAGGTGCTACCAGGAGTACTAGCGAGGTACACATTAATAACACGTATATACTTTGTTGAAGTTGCCAGCCTTCTTATCTACCATGTATTTGGGGTAATTCCGCTACCAGTGACCGTTCCCCTTACAATAGAAGCACTTAGTCTCGGGTTTGGGTTCAACCTTGGGTTCCTTCACTGGAGCGGCAACTGGTTTGCCATCCACGAAGTTTCCCTTCTAGCCCTTGCCCTTCTTGAAACCAGTGGTCTTGTTAAACCATCAACACTTTATGCTCCTTCTTTGATTTCTACCTTTTGCGGTCTTAAGCACCACGAACAGCTCCGGGATCAACTCCATCCCTTGCATGTCATAGTTCATCACGAAGATCTAGTAGCTTAGTGATAGTGTCTAGAGAACTCTATCAATCACTATCTTATCCGGAAGTTTAACTCCCACTTGATTTAAGTGATTGTTGCACCTAGACATTCTGAGCACATGCTCACTAGCTGAGCTATTCTCCTCCATCTTGTTGGCAAAAGAACTTGTCAGAGGTCTCATACCTCTCAACACGGGCATGAGCCTGAAATCCCAATTTCAGCTCTTTGAACATCTCATATGTCTTATGGCATTCAAAACGTCATTCGAATCCCGATTCTAAGCCGTAAAGTATGGTGCACTAAACTATCAAGTAGTCATCAGGACGTGTCTATCAGGTGTTCACAACATCCACAGACGACGTTGTAGGGGTTTGCACATTGAGCGGTGCATCAAAGACGTACGCCTTCTGTGTAGCAGTGAGGACACTCCTCGGACTATGGACCTAGTCCGCATCATTGCTTACAATATCTTTCAACTTAGTCTTTCTCTAGGAACGTATTGAAACAGGGAGCTACAACGTGAGCTATTTATCTACAACATATTTGCAAAGACAATTTAGACTATGTTCATGATAATTGAGTTTATTTAATGAACTCCCTCCCGGATAGACATCCCTCTAGTCATCTAAGTGAAACATGATCCGAGTCAACTAGGCCGTGTCCGATCATCACGTGAGACGGACTAGTCAACATCGGTGAACATCTTCATGTTGATCGTATCTTCTATACGACTCATGCTCAACCTTTCGGTCTTCCGTGTTCCGAGGCCATGTCTGTACATGCTAGGCTCGTCAAGTCAACCTAAGTGTTTTTGCTGTGTAAATCTGGCTTACACCCGTTGTATTCGAACGTTAGAATCTATCACACCTGATCATCATGTGGTGCTTCGAAACAACGAACCTTCGCAATGGTGCACAGTTAGGGGGAACACCTTTCTTGAAATTTTAGTGAGGGATCATCTTATTTAAGCTACCGTCATTCTAAGCAAATAAGATGTAAAACATGATAAACATCACATGCAGTCAAATAGTGACATGATATGGCCAATATCATTTTGCTCCTTTTGATCTCCATCTTCAGGGCTCCATGATCATCGTTGTCACCGGCATGACACCATGATCTCCATCATCATGATCTCCATCATCGTGTCTTCTTGAAGTTGTCTCGTCATCTATTACTTCTACTACTATGGCTAACGCTTTAGCAATAAAGTAAAGTAATTACATGACGTTTATGTTGACACGCAGGTCATAAATAAATAAAGACAACTCCTATGGCTCCTGCCGGTTGTCATACTCATCGACATGCAAGTCGTGATTCCTATTACAAGAACATGATCAATCTCATACATCACATATATCATTCATCACATCCTTTTGGCCATATCACATCACAAGGCATATGCTGCAAAAACAAGTTAGACGTCCTCTAATTGTTGTTGCAAGTTTTTTACGTGGCTGCTATAGGTTTCTAGCAAGAACGTTTCTTACCTACGCGAAAACCACAACGTGATATGCCAATTTCTATTTACCCTTCATAAGGACCCTTTTCATCGAATCCGATCCGACTAAAGTGGGAGAGACAGACACCCGCTAGCCACCTTATGCAACTAGTGCATGTCAGTCGGTGGAACCAGTCTCACGTAAGAGTACGTGTAAGGTCGGTCCGGGCCGCTTCATCCCACGATGCCGCCGAATCAAGATAAGACTAGTAACGGCAAGCAAATTGACAAAATCGACGCCCACAACAACTTGTGTTCTACTCGTGCATAGAAACTACGCATAGACCTAGCTCATGATGCCACTGTTGGGGAACGTAGAAGAAATTCAAAATTTTCTACGCATCACCAAGATCAATCTATGGAGTAATCTAGCAACGAGGGGAAGGAGAGTGCATCTACATACCCTTGTAGATCGCTAAGCGGAAGCGTTCAAGTGAATGGGGTTGATGGAGTCGTACTCGTCGTGATCCAAATCACCGATGATCCTAGTGCCGAACGGACGGCACCTCCGTGTTCAACACACGTACAGCCCGGTGACGTCTCCTACGCCTTGATCCAGCAAGGGGAGAAGGAGAGGTTGGGGAAGACTCCATCCAGCAGCAGCATGATAGCGTGGTGGTGGTGGAGGAGCGCGGGACTCCAGCAGGGCTTCGCCAAGCACTACGAGAGACGAGGAGGGACAGGGGTAGGGCTGCGCCAACAGGGAGATTGAATCGCATGTTGGGATGCCCCTTTGCCTCCACTATATATAGGGGGAGAGGGAGGGCTGTGCCCCACCTAGGGTTCCCACCCTAGGGGTGGCGGCAGCCCCAATCCCATCTGGGGTGGTGGCCAAGTGGAGGGGGAGAGGGAGGCGCACTAGGCACGGGCCTTAGGGCCCATATGCCCTTAGGGTTTGCCCCCTCTTCCCCTTAGGCGCATGGGCCTTGGTGGGGAGGTGTCCCAGCCCACTTAGGGGCTGGTCCCTTCCCCCTATTGGCTCATGTAGGCCTCCGGGGCTGGTGGCCCCACCTGGTGGACCCCCGGACCCCTCCGGTGGTCCCGGTACACTACCGGTGATGCCCAGAACACTTCCGGTGGCCAAAACCATACTTCCTATATATTAATCTTTACCTCCGGACCATTCTGGAACTCCTCATGACGTCCGGGATCTCATCCGGGACTCCGAACAACATTCGGTAACCGCATACATACTTTCCCTATAACCCTAGCGTCATCGAACCTTAAGTGTGTAGACCCTACGGGTTCGTGAGTCATGCAGACATGGCCGAGACAACTCTCCGGTCAATAACCAACAGCGGGATCTGGATACCCATGTTGGCTCCCACATGCTCCATGATGATCTCATCGGATGAACCACGATGTCAAGGTCTTAATCAATCCCGTATACAATTTCGTTTGTCTAGCGGTACGATACTTGCCCGAGATTCGATCGTCGGTATCCCGATACCTTGTTCAATCTCGTTACCGGCAAGTCTCTTTACTCGTTTCGTAACACATCATCCCGTGATCAACTCCTTGATCACATTGTGCACATTATGATGATGTCCTACCGAGTGGGCCCAGAGATACCTCTCCGTTTACACGGAGTAACAAATCCCAGTCTCGATTCGTGCCAACCCAACAGGCACTTTCGGAGATACCTATAGTGTACCTTTATAGCCACCCAGTTACGTTGTGACGTTTGGCACACCCAAAGCACTCCTACGGTATCCGGTAGTTGCACAATCTCATGGTCTAAGGAAATGATACTTGACATTAGAAAAGCTTTAGCATACGAACTACACGATCTTTGTGCTAGGCTTAGGATTGGGTCTTGTCCATCACATCATTCTCCTAATGATGTGATCCCGTTATCAACGACATCCAATGTCCATGGTCAGGAAACCGTAACCATCTATTGATCAACGAGCTAGTCAACTAGAGGCTTACTAGGGACATGGTGTTGTCTATGTATCCACACATGTATCTGAGTTTCCTATCAATACAATTCTAGCATGGATAATAAACGATTATCATGAACAAGGAAATATAATAATAACCAATTTATTATTGCCTCTAGGGCATATTTCACCCTCTTTATAAAGGGACAAAGCTTTTACTTTTTCCCTCCCGTGCTCAATCGAATCCTTCCCCCGCCTCGAGTTCTAACACCCAAAGCCCAGGTCAGGTGCTCCAGACCTTCAATCATGTCTGGATCTAGCCTTCAAGGCTAGTGGATGCCCTCCTCCGTTACAGAAGAAGATATCAAGAAGTTGAGGGAGGCCAGATACCTGACCGCCGAGGTTTCGCATCGGCTACCTGCCCGAGGGCAGGTCATCCCTACTCCTGAACCCAACGAAGACGTCGTGTTCATCTCCCACTTCCTCCGAGGTCTAGGCCTCACTCTGGATCCCTTCGTTAGGGGGCTGATGTTTTATTATGGGCTAGATTTCCACGATCTAGCCCCGGACTCCTTTCTCCACATCTCGGCATTTATTGTCGTATGTGAGGCCTTCCTCTGAATTACCCCTCACTTCGGCCTGTGGCTCAAGACCTTTGACGTGCAGCCGAAGATGATCGAGGGGCAGCATGTAGCGTGCGGAGGTGCATTAATAAGCAAGATTTCTGGAGCTCCATGGCCAAAAGGTTCTATTCCAGAGGTGTCCGGATTATGGCAATGTGAGTGGTTTTACATCACAGCTCCCAGAAGTGCCAAGTGGGCGGCTGCCCCTGCTTTTCGCTCAGGCCCTCCACCACAACTAATGTCATTGGATTAGCAGAGGGCTGAGCTAGGGCCCAGCCAAGGACGTGCCTGTACTGCAAAGCCGCATTCAAAATCTCTTCAAAGGAGATTTCAGTTTGATTATGGTAATGCAAGTCATGCTGGTTCGACGAATCCAACCATGCAAACGCCGGCCTCTTCGCATGTGGGAGTTCAACCCAGAAGGATCGTGCGCTATTCAGAATTTCCTCGGCTTGACGCACGAGGAGATGTACAGATCATTCTTCGGACCCTAGATAGAGTGTTCGGATACTACCAAGGACGTGGCCTTGAGCAGCAACCACACCGCCGACCAAGTAAGTTATCCTCTAACCGAACAAACCGTCTTTCATTTATCATGACGTTATTCTGAGAAATCGCTCTTTGACAAGGACTGGATAACAAAGGCGAAGATGATTCGGTGTTCGTCCCCCCTTCCTGAGGGTTTGGAAAATCCAGTACTGGAAAAGTTGCTCGAGCTAGCACCTTACCCAGAGCTCTCAAAGGAAGACAAAGGGGGAAATAATGAGGGCAAAAGCGGGCCTCCACTGCTACCTATTCCGACCGAGGGAACGAGCGCCACCATGAGGGAGGATAACCGAGGGGAGGAATCTGACATTCTCTCACCCCGGGGAAGGAAGAGGACTACCTCTGAATATACGGAAACCAAGGTTTCCAAGCGGGAGAAGAAATCTCCACCAGAGGGTCCTGCCTTGGAGGGTGCTCTTGCCGCACAAAGTCCATGCGGGGATCAGCCCTCTAACGAGCTGTAAGTAATTAAAAAGTACTTTAATAGTGAAGATATATTACCTTACCTCTGAGGAAAATAACCGAAGTATGTATCTTGTAGTTCAGATCTTAGCCCTTCTCAGCAGAGCTCATCTTCGGGGGATCTTCTTCCAGAGATGATGAAGAGTGAAACGCCTCCCCCGGACTCCTCCGCTCAAGAAGCGGGCGACCTTGAAGTGTCGTCACGGAGGGCCTCTCCAGATCCGGTGAGGCCAAAAGATAATCCTATAGTCACCCGAAGTCCCCAGCGTCTGGCTCTCGAAGAGAGCAAACAGAAGAGTCCGGCACCGTCTGGTATGCGGTCGGACGTACTGAGAGAGCTGTTGGAGCGAGCGGCCATCTCAGAAGAACACCGTACATTGATGGGTACGGTGATGGAAAGGATTTCATCTGCCGAAAGCAGGCTGCATGATGCCTTTATGAGTCTACTGACGGGCTTTGAGGTATGTAAAATGATGTACATTTGTGATGGTACCACACATTTTTAGGTGTGCCCTGTGTAGATAGTAGCCCCTGAGACTCTGGTTGTCGCTGAGAACGGCGGCAAACAGAGGATCGTAGTCCCAGGTAATAACCATACCGCTTTAATGTGCAGGTAGTGGGAGCTCCGGTGGCTAGCCGGACTCATGAGTTTGTCGAACTGAAGCGGCAACTTGATGTGGCAGATGCCGACATCGAGCTTGTTAACAAGAGGCTTGACGAGGCACAGGGTAACTGGTATTTTCTGGTGAATGCCACATAGTAAGAGCAGCATGATGCTAGTATCTTTAATATGTTTTGACTGCAGATGGAGCTGCCACCATAGAAACCCTGCAGGTGGAACTTGCCCGAGCCAAAGAACAAGCAAGGATTAGTAATGCGGCTGCTTTGAAGGCGGCTGAAGAGTTGAAAGCCGAGAAGGCCGCGCATTGCGAGAGCAAAGAGAAGATGGCCGAGATGACCATAAAGTTAAAAGACACAGCCGACCGTTGCCAGTTCCTTGAAAAGGAAAACCGAGCGAAGGCAATGGACCTTGAAAAGGCCACGATGGCGAACAAAGACACCCGCTCTGCTATGAGAGCGAAGAAGGAGGAGTTGCATGGGGCCGGGGATATTGCGACTGGGAAGCCCTTCATGCTGCGGAGGAAGTTCGGAGATCCACCGTATGCCCCTCTGGATCGGCTGTGGAGTTCGGCAGACACATATATGGATTTGGCGGCGAGCGTTGTCGATGCGGCCAAATACTTCCAAGATCAAACAGATCATGAAGTGGACAAGTTGTTATGGTCGCAATTTAACGTTCCAGAGTGTCCGCTTCCATTGACTGATCAGCTAGCCGAATGGGCCGAACTCAATAGGTTGTCCGGACTCGCCATGAGGTTTGTCGTGGATCAGCTGTGGCCGGAAAAGCCGAAGCCGAACAGCTATTTCAGCTTAGTGCAGCAGTTCCTTGGTGCGGTGTCGCGCATCAATGTGATGAAGAGGTCGACGTGCATAGAAGGCTCGTGGATGGCCCTTGCCCGTGTTAAAGCATACTGGGCGAAGATGGATGCTACCACTATTGCGGCACAGGGTTCGGCCATAGGCCGAGCAGCTGCCGAGCACTATTTCAAAGAGGTTCTCGAGGGTGCTCGTTTGATAGAGGCCCAGTGCTCAAAGAATATTATGTTTGAGTGACATGTATTCCTATTGTAAACACAATGTTTTTATGAAATTTATTAAGGCTGTGTTTATACTTTTGCCTAAAAGTGATATGATGCCTCCTGTGCGGCCGTTTATGTATACATGTGTATAACCTGAAAGATTGCAGTCGTCGACTTCAGCCCCCATGCATATAATGTGGAGGTGTTCGCAGAAGACGCGTGTTTAGACTTAACCCAACGTCTTGGTCCTATTAAGGAGGTGATAGCGCAGTGAACGAGGCAACCAGACTATAATGCTTTAACACTTTCACTTAGCCATAGGAGTTTGACGGTGGGGCTACTATATAGCCCCTGGTGGCTCCGCACTCTCCCAAATTCGGGGTGCGTACATGCCTGGCCGGGAAATGGCCCTTCATTAAGGCGGAGGAATTATAACATTCTGATGGGTCATCGAGTGGTTGACCAGTCTCATGCTATATCATGACAGTCATTTTTCGGCTTTCTCTACTGAGGTGCTCGTCCGGATGACCCAGGGCACAATCGCAGTAGTTCTCCTAGTGCTACCTTAGCTGATAGAGCGGAACGTAAGGTACCAAAACATAGGAGCTGGGAAAACCCAACATTTGACCAAAGACATGATTCGGAGCTGGTGCATATAGGCCCAAACTCGCGACGCCGAACACTCCCTAAGGTATTCGGTCTTTATGGTATGAACCGGGCCTAATCAGTGCCCTTTGTAAGAAGCCCCTGGTGTTCAGGTACGTGCATTATTCTGACGTGGCCACATGCCAAGACGCCCGCATCCTTCTCAATTGTACTGAGAATCCGAGGGATGTGTATCAACAAGAGACAATAAAAAAGGTTGACGCAGGGTCTTAATCTAAAAAGAATCCTTGGAATGGGTCCCTGTTGCACGTCTGCGCCTGTGTCTCCGTTGTGCCGTATCCTGGACGAGTGTAGCACGGTGGTCATCTGTAAAAGAGAGGAACTTAGGTGAAAAAGTTCTCGTGCAAAAAGGTAGTTTTTTGGAAAAACCATGTGTAATTCAAGATGAGTAAAAATTGCCACTTGTCTGCGCGCGTTGAGCCCCTTGTATTTGTGATAGGGGTGTGGCCATCAAACCTGTACGAATTACATACAGCTGTGCCGGACTCGTCTAACCGTGTCCGTGGTCTTGACGACCTATCGAATACTTTAGTTGGTGAGGCCATTTCAGTGGCGCGCGGGGATCGCTCCATGTTTCCATTTACTGTAATGATGCCATGTGGACAGGGCATCTTAAGCATGAGGGAAGCGTAGTGCGGTATTGCGTTAAAGCGAGCAAACGCGTCCAAGGAGTGCTTGATAGCCATTTTGGAACGGAGCAATGTGGAAGGTTAAATTTTTGCTACGAAAGTTATCGGGGAAGCCGAATATAACTTCTAGTAGCAGGGAGCCCGTGCAGTGAGCCCCTGGGCCTGGCATTACTCCTTTGAAGGTAGTATTGCTGTGGCAAATTTTCTTTGGGTCTATCCCCATTTTGCGGATTGTGTCCTGATATATCAGGTTTAGACTGCTGCCACCGTCCATCAGGACTCGTGAAATGGTATCCGTCAATTATTGGGTCTAATACCAAGGCAGACCATCCTGCATGCCGGATATTTGCTGATTAATCCCGATGGTCGAAAGTGATCGATTGAGCCGACCAGTGGCAGGACTCCGTGGTGATAGGCCCTTGGGCATATTTCTCTGGGAGTGCCGCTTTATTTCTCCCCTTGATCACATGTAACACGTTTACTGTTTTGACTTTTGGTGGAAATTTCTTTTGTTCCCCAGTGTCTTGCTTGAGAGGCTCATCCTCGTCTTCGCTTGGTGTATCCTCCCCCTTGTGTACGGCGTTCAGCTTGCCGGACTGCTTGAAGACCCAACATTCTCTGTGGGTATGATTAGCGGGTTAACCAGGGGTGCTATGGATCTGACATATTTGGTCCAGAATTTTGTTCAGGATGGATAATTCATCTCTGGCGCCTTTAGGGGGCAACCTTTGCCGACCTGGCCAAGAGCTTCTGAATCCGACATTTACTGATGTGCTCTTCGGGCTGTCTTCTTTATTCTGGCGCTTGTTATTTTTGTTGCATCGTGATTTCCCGTTTTCATCTCTAACTTCGGATGTGCTTGGGTCGCTGGTGCTGCATCTGGCTAGCCAGCTGTCCTCACGCGCACAAAAGCGGGTCATGAGGCTTGTTAATGCTGCCATTGTTCTCGGCTTTTCTTGGCCAAGGTGTCTGGCAAGCCATTCGCCGCGGATGCTATGCTTAAAAGCTGCCAAGGCTTCGGTGTCCGGATAGTTGACTATTTGGTTCTTTTTAGTAAGAAACATGTTCCAAAGCTTTCAGGCTGACTCTCCGGGCTGTTGAGTTATATGACTCAAATCGTCCGCATCCGAAGGTCGGACATAAGTCCCTTGAAAATTTGCCCGAAAAGCATCTTCGAGCTCTTCCCAGCTTCCAATGGAGTTTTCGGGGAGGCTTTTAAGCCAGTGCCGAGCTGGCCCTTTGAGCTTAAGGGGTAAGTACTTGATGGCGTGGAGATCATCTCCTCGAGCCATATGGATATGGAGGATATAGTCCTCGATCCAGACCCTAGGGTCTGTTGTTCCGTCGTATGCCTCTATGTTTATGGGTCTAAATCCCTCTAGAAATTCATGGTCCAGCACCTCATCGGTGAAACATAGGGGGTGTGCGGCACCCCTGTATCTGGGTGTACCGCGTTGTTCGGATGTTTGTTGTGTTGCATCGTATGCTAGAGCGCGTTTGCGTGGTCCATAGATGGATCTGGTTGCGCCGTCCCCTTGATGCAGGCCCTCACGTGGATCGCGTATTGGCTTATGTGTCGCGTTGTTTGCCGCTTTATGTTGGTCATGAGGACATCTATCCGGCCAGGTGGCCATTTTGATTTTTGTTTGCGGGGATCTAAGGCCTCCTCATCGAATTCAGGTAGCAACTTCCGCTTTGGGTAGCTCTTGGTGGGGCGATTACCGCCGTACTTCGCTGCTACATTAAGTACTTTGCTCCATGTGATTCCGAGTGTGTCTTGTGCAGCCTTGAGTCTTTGCTTCTGCTCCTTTAGACTCCTCGCGGTAGCAACAAGCCTTTGATGGGTATTCTGTTGCTCCGGGTGTCTGTCCGGTGTGATGTTGTCCGGACTATTATCTTTGACAGAGTCGGGTTGTTCGGTTTGATTCTCCGTGTTGCCGTGATCCGGCGATGGTCCACCCTGCTCTAACACTAGGTCTATATGATCGTTGTTCCTATCGAGGCGGGATTTGAAGCGGCGCTTACGCCGCCACTTTGGCTACTTCTCGAGGGGATAGCCCTTCGTTGCGTCCTTCCGTTCCTCGTCGTCGTTTTCTTTTGGTGTGTTCACCATGTATACATCATGTGATGAAGTGGGCATCCACTGCCCTGTGGGTAGTGGTTCCTGTTCGTCTCATGCATCATCGTCCATACCGTCGATGTCTTCGGAGTCGAGGTCGAGCATGTCGGTTAAGTCATCGACGGTGGCTACTAAGTGGGTGGTGGGTGGGCCGCAGAATTTCTTCGTCGTCCGCATCCCAGTCCTGCCGGACATAGTTCGGCCAGGGTCCTCCTGACAAGGAGAGAGACCTTAATGAGTTCAGTATATCGCCGAAGGGCGAGTGCTGAAAGATATCCGCAGAGGTAAACTCCATGATCGGCGCCCAATCGGATTCGATAGGAACGGGCGCAGGAGGTTCGGAGTCCGTGGCCGGAGAAGGATCCGACAGTTTAACAATATGGCTCTCGTGCAAGGTAAGGTCGATGTTCGGCTCGATCGCCGTTGAGGGTAAGGCCTCCGTGGCGGGGTCCATCCACCCGTCCATGGGCGGCACAACTGGCTCCAAATTAAGGGTCGGAGCGGCTGCCGGTGCGATCTCCTGAACACTGTCCGATGGTAGAGCTAAATCGTACTCATCATGACCGCGTGACACATAAGGCAGAGGCTCCAATCCGTCGAAGATCAAGTCTCCGCAGACATCGGCCGTGTAGTTTAAGCTTCCAAACCTGACCTGGTGGCCAGGGGCGTAGCTTTAGATCTGCTCCAGATGGCCAAGCGAATTGGCCCGCAGTGTAAAGCCACCGAATACAAAAATCTGTCCGGGGAGAAAAGTCTCACCCTCGACTGCATCGCTATCGATGATAGTAGGAGCCATCAAGCCTAACGGTGATGACACATAGGAACTCTCAATGAAAGCACCAATGTCGGTGTCAAAACCTGCGGATCTCGGGTAGGGGGTCCTGAACTGTGCGTCTAGGAAGATGGTAACAGGAGGCAGGGGACACGAAGTTTTACCCAGGTTCGGTCCCTCTTGATGGAGGTAAAACCCTACGTCCTGCTTGATTAATATTGATGATATGGGTAGTACAAGAGTAGATCTACCACGAGATCAGAGATCCTAAACCCTAGAAGCTAGCCTATGGTATGATTGTATGTTATTGTTGTGTCCTACGGACTAAAACCCTCTGGTTTATATAGACACCGGAGAGGGTTAGGGTTACACAAGGTCGGTTACAAAGGAGGAGATATCCATATCAGTACTACCTAGCTTGCCTTCCACGCCAAGGAGAGTCCCATCCGGACACGAGACAAAGTCTTCAATCTTGCATCTTCATAGTCTAACAATCCGGCCAAAGGATATAGTCCGGCGCGCAGTGTTGTCTTCGGCATTGCAAGGCGGGTTCCTCCCCCGAATACACCATGGAAGAATTTGAATACAAGGATAGTGTCCGACCCTGCAAAATAAGTTCCACATACCACCGTACAGAGAATAATACTTCCACAAATCTAATCTGCTGACACGTCTTGGCAACACGACATTATTTCATGGTTCGGTGATTATTCGAACCGTTTCATTTAACTAGCCCCACACATAACGCGAGGCAGTTTTTTGACACATCTTGTCAAAGCAGAGATCGTGTTCCCGTAATTACGGGATTCTCATCAATACGGTCGTGGGTAACCCAACCGCATCTAGGACTCCTAGATTATAGGCAAGTCCCAAATGGCTACACAGAGGACGCTTGATATTCACCCACTTTATAAAGGACTCCCTCATATTCACTATGTGTTAATGCTTTGTTCCGGTTCTCTATTAAAAGGAGGCCTTAATATCCCTTAGTTTCCGTAAGGACCCCGCTGCCACGGGAGGGTAGGACAAAAGATGTCATGCAAGTTCTTTTCCATAAGCACGTATGACTATGTTCAGAATACATGCCTACATTATATCAATGAACTGGGCTAGTTCTGTGTCACCCTAGGTTATGACTGTTACATGATGAACCGCATCCGGCATAATTCTCCATCACCGATCCATTGCCTACGAGCTTTCCATATATTGTTCTTCACTTATTTACTTTTCCGTTGCTATTGCTATCATCACTACAAAATACCAAAAACATTGCTTTTACTAGTGATACCTTTTGCTACCGTTATCACCACTATCATATTACTTTGCTACTAAACACTTTGCTACAGATATTAAGTTTCCAGGTGTGCTTGAATTGACAACTCAGCTGCTACTACTTGAGAATATTCTTTGGCTCCCCTTGTGTCGAATCAATAAATTTGGGTTGAATACTCTACCCTCGAAAACTGTTGCGATCCCCTATACTTGTGGGTTATCATACGTCTCCAACATATCTATAATTTTTGATTGGTCCATGCTATTATATTATCTATTTTGGATGTTAATGGGCTTATTTATACACTTTTATATTATTTTTGGGACTAACCTACTAACCCAAGGCCCAGTGCAAATTGTTGTTTTTTTGCCTATTTCAGTGTTTCGTAGAAAAGGAATATCAAACGGAATCCAAACGCAATGAAACCTTCGGGAGAGTTACTTTTGGAACAAACGTGATCCAGGGGACTTGGAGTAGACGTCAAGAAATCAACGGGGAGGCCACAAGGCAGGGAGGCGCGCCTGCCCCCTTGGGCACGCCCCCACCCTCATGGGCCCCTCGTAGATCCACCGACCTACTTCTTCCTCCTATATATATATATATATATATATATATATATATATATATATATATATATATATCCATATACCCCGAAAACATCAAGGAGCACCACGAAACCCTATTTCCACCGCCGCAACCTTCTGTACCCAAGAGATCCCATCTTGGGGCCTTTTTAGGAGCTCCGCCGAAGGGAGGGATTGATCGTGGAGGGCTTCTACATCAACACCATAGCCTCTTCGATGATGTGTGAGTAGTTTACCACAGACCTTCGGGTCCATAGTTATTCGTTAGATGGCTTCTTCTCTCTCTTTGGATCTCAATACAATGTTCTCCTCGATCTTCTTGGATATCTATTTGATGTAACTCTTTTTGCGGTGTGTTTGTCGAGATCCAATGAATTGTGGGTTTATGATCAAGTTTATCTATGAACAATATTTGATTCTTCTCTGAAATCTTTTATGTATGATTGGTTATATTTGCAAGTCTCTTCGGATTATCAGTTTGGTTTGGCCTACTAGATTGATCTTTCTTGCAATGGAAGAAGTGCTTAACTTTGGTTTCAATCTTGCGGTGTCCTTTCCCAGTGATAGCAGGGGCAACAAGGCACGTATTGTATTGTTGCCATCGAGGATAAAAATATGGGGTTTATATCATATTGCTTGAGTTTATCCCTCTACATCATGTCATCTTGCCTAATGCGTTAATCTGTTATTATGAACTTAATACTCCAGATGCATGCTGGATAGCGGTCGATGTGTGGAGTAATAGTAGTAGATGTAAAATCGTTTCGGTCTACTTGTCGCGGACGTGATGCCTATATACATGATCATGCCTAGATATTCTCATAATTATTCACTTTTCTATCAATTGCTCGACAGTAACTTGTTCACCCACCGTAATACTTATGCTATCTTGAGAGAAGCCACTAGTGAAACCTATGGCCCTCGGGTCTATCTTTTATCATATATGTTTCCAATCTATCTTTATTTTGCAATCTTTATTTTTCAATCTATATCATAAAAATACCAAAAATATTTATTTTATTATCTCTATCAGATCTCACTCTGGTAAGTGACCGTGAAGGGAATGACAACCCCTTTATCGCATTGGTTGCGAGGTTCTTATTTGTTTGTGTAGGTACGAGGGACTTGCGTGTATTCTCCTACTGGATTGATACCTTGGTTTTCAAAACTGAGGGAATACTTACGCTACTTTGCTGCATCACCCTTTCCTCTTCAAGGGAAAACCAACGCAGTGCTCAAGAGGTAGCAAGAAGGATTTCTGGCGCCGTTGCCGGGGAGATCTAATCACAAGTCAAGACATACCAAGTACCCATCACAAACTCTTATCCCTCGCATTACATTATTCGCCATTTGCCTCTCGTTTTCCTCTCCCCCACTTCACGTTTGCCGTTTTATTCGCCCCTCTTCCGTTCGATCTTTTGTTTGCTCGTGTTACCATGTGCCTTCTATTTTCTTGCATCATCGCTTGCTAAAAATCTATTGTTATGGATCCTCATCCTCTTGCAAATCTTTTTAAAAGATCCAATTATTATGAATCAACTGCTAGTGAGTTTTGTGCACTAGATTATCTTTATGAGGTTTTGCTTGAAATTCGGGAATCTAAAAAAGAAACTTATGAAGTGATTCACGATAGCTCCTTGAATGAAAAGCATGATTGCAATGATATTATTATAAATTATATTAATGTCAATTGTGTTAATGATATGCAAAACCCTAAGCTTGGGGATGCTAGTTTTGCTATGTCCACTACTTGTTGCAATGATCATGATTGGGGTGATTCTTCTTACAATCTTGAAAATTTATTTAAGCCCCATGATGAATATGAGATTGATAATAATGTTTGCAATAATACTGAAAGTGGGTTTGGAAGAGTGTCAACTTTAGATCCCATATATTTGTATAATGTTAAATCTTATGAAATTTTTGATAAAAGTGGGTTTGGAGAGGTCATGACTTCAGTTAATGTTAATCCCACTACTTTGGAAGAGTGTCAACTTTGCATACATGTGGATCATGTTAAGAATATGCTTTGTGATAGATATATTGTTGAATTTTCTTATGATCCCACATGTAATTATTATGAGAGAGTAAAATATGATTGTAGAAATTTTCATGTTACTAAATTACCTCTCGTTATGTTGAGATTGCTATTGTTTCTTTCCGCTTCCTTGCATATGCTAGTTTTTGCTTGCTATGATAATTTGTTTGCCTATAAGATGCCTATGAATAGGAAGTATGTTAGATTTAGATGTGTTTGTCATGATGCTCTCTTTGTGCTTTAGTTCTTGTCTTTCATGTGAGCATCATTGAAATTATCAATGCCTAGCTAGGGGCGTTAAACGATAGCGCTTGTTGGGAGGCAACCCAATTTTATTTTTGTTTCTTGCTTTTTGGTTCTGTTTAGTAATGAATAATTCATCTAGACTCTGTTTATATGTGGTTTTATGCTTTTAATTAGTGTTTGTGCCAAGTAGAACCTTTGGTAAGACTTGGGGGAAGTTTTAGTGATCTTGCTGTAAAAAACAGAAACTTTAGCGCTCACGAGATTTGCTGCCATTTTTTTACTGGAGAGTGTGATTAGGTTGATTATTTTTGCAGATTATTAATAGAGAAATTCCTCACATCCACAAATTTATTTCATAATTGTTGGGGTTACATAAGTATTCTAAACCTACAGATTACTACAGACTGTTCTGTTTTTGACAGATTCTGTTTTTCGTGTGTTGTTTGCTTATTTTGATGAATCTATGGCTAGTATCGGAGGGTATGAACCATAGAGAAGTTGGAATAAAGTAAGTTTAACACCAATATAAATAAAGAATGAGTTCATTACAGTACCTTAAGTGGTGGTTTGTTTTCTTATACTAACAGAACTCATGAGATTTTCTGTTGAGTTTTGTGTTGTGAAGTTTTCAAGTTTTGGGTAAAGATTTGATGGATTATGGAATAAGGAGTGGCAAGAGCCTAAGATTGGAGATTCCCAAGGCACCCCAAGGTAAAATTCAAGGACAACCAAAAGCCTAAGCTTGGGGATGTCCCGGAAGGCATCCCCACTTTCGTCTTCTTCCATCGGTAACTTTACTTGAGGCTATATTTTTATTCACCACATGATATGTGTTTTGCTTGGAGCGTCTTGTATGATTTGAGTCCTTGATTTTTAGTTTACCACAATAATCCTTGCTGTACACACCTTTTGGGAGAGACACACATGAATTGGAATTTATTAGAATACTCTATGTGCTTCACTTATATCTTTTGAGCTAGATAATTTTGCTCTAGTACTTCACTTATATCTTTTAGAGCTCGGTGGTGGTTTTATTTTATAGAAATTATTGATCTCTCATGATTCACTTATATTATTTTGAGAGTCCTTTAGAACAGCATGCAAATTTGCTTTGGTTATAAAATTGGTCCTAATATGATAGGCATCCAAGATGGGTATAATAAAAACTATCATAAAAAGTGCATTGAATACTATGAGAAGTTTGATACTTGATGATTGTTTTGAGATATGAAGATGGTGATATTAGAGTCATTCTAGTTGAGTAGTTGTGAATTTGAGAAATACTTGTTCAAAAGTTTGTGATTCCCGTAGTATGCACGTATGGTGAACCGTTATGTGATGAAGTTGGAGCATGATTTATTTATTGATTGTCTTCCTCATGAGTGGCGGTCGGGGACGAGCGATGGTCTTTTCCTACCAATCTATCCCCCTAGGAGCATGCGCATAGTACTTTGTTTCTATAACTAATATATTTTTGCAATAATATGTGAGTTCTTTATGACTAATGTTGAGTCCATGGATTATACGCACTCTCACCCTTCCACCATTGCTAGCCTCTCTAGTATCGCGCAACTTTCGCCGGTACCATAAACCCACCTTATACCTTCCTCAAAACAGCCACCATACCTACCTATTATGGCATTTCCATAGCCATTCCGAGATATATTTCCATGCAACTTACCACCATTCCGTTTATTATGACACGCTTCATCATTGTCATATTGCTTTGCATGATCATGTAGTTGACATCGTATTTGTGGCAAAGCCATGTACATAATTATTTCATACATGTCACTCTTGATTCATTACACATCCCGGTGCACCGCCGGAGGTATTCACATAGAGTCATGTTTTGTTCTAGTATCGAGTTGTAATTTTTGAGTTGTAAGTAAATAAAAGTGTGATGATCATCATTATTAGAGCATTGTCCCAAGTGAGGAAAGGATGATGGAGACTATGATTCCCCTACAAGTCGGGATGAGACTCCGGATGGAAAAAAAAGTGAAAAAAGAGGCCATAAAAAAGGAGAAGGCCCAAATAAAAAAATGAGAGAAAAAGAGAGAAGGGACAATGCTACAATCCTTTTACCACACTTGTGCTTCAAAGTAGCACCATGATCTTCATGATAGAGAGTCTCCTATTTTGTCACCTTCATATACTAGTGGGAATTTTACATTATAGAACTTGGCTTGTATATTCCAATGATGGGCTTCCTCAAATTGCCCTAGGTCTTCGTGAGCAAGCAAGTTGGATGCACACCCACTTAGTTTCTTTTTGAGCTTTCATACACTTATAGCTCTAGTGCATCTGTTGCATGGCAATCCCTACTCACTCACATTGATATCTATTGATGGGCATCTCCATAGCCCGTTGATACACCTAGTTGATGTGAGACTATCTTCTCTTTTTGTCTTCTCCACAACCACCATTCTATTCCACATATAGTGCTATGTCCATGGCTTACGCTCATATATTGCGTGAAGATTGAAAAAGTTTGAGAACATCAAAAGTATGAAACAATTGCTTGGCTTGTCATCGGGGTTGTGCATGATTTAAATACTTTGTGTGGTGAAGATAGAGCATAGCCAGACTATATGATTTTGTAGGGATAACTTTCTTTGGCCATGTTATTTTGTGAAGACATGATTTCTTTATTAGTATGCTTGAAGTATTATTATTTTTATGTCAAAATTAAACTTTTGTCTTGAATTTTTCAGATCTGAACATTCATGCTACAATAAAGAAAACTACATTGAGAATTATGCTAGGTAGCATTCCACATAAAAAAATCTATTTTTATCATTTACCTACTCGAGGACGAGCAGGAATTAAGCTTGGGGATGCTTGATACGTCTCCAACGTATCTATAATTTTTGATTGTTCCATGTTATTATATTATCTGTTTTGGATGTTAATGGGCTTATTTATACACATTTATATTATTTTTGGGACTAACCTACTAACCCAAGGCCCAGTGCAAACTGATGTTTTTTTGCCTATTTCAGTGTTTCGCAGAAAAGGAATATCAAACGGAACCAAACGGAATGAAACCTTCGGGAGAGTTATTTTTGGAACAAACGTGATCCAGGGGACTTGGAGTAGACGTCAAGAAATCAATGGGGAGGCCACGAGGTAGGAAGGCGCGCCTGCACCCCCTGGGCGCGCCCCCACCCTCGTGGGCCCCTCGTAGCTCCACCGACCTACTTCTTGCTCCTATATATATCCATATACCCCGAAAACATCCAGGAGCACCAAGAAACCCTATTTCCACCGCTGCAACCTTCTTGCGGCATTTTCCGGAGCTCCGTCAAAGGGGGAACCGGTCACGGAGGGCTTCTACATCAACACCATAGCCTCTCCGATGATGTGTGATTAGTTTACCACAGACCTTAGGGTCCATAGTTATTAGCTAGATGGCTTCTTCTCTCTCTTTGGATTTCAATACAATGTTCTCCTCGATCTTCTTGGATATCTATTTGATGTAACTCTTTTTGCGGTGTGTTTGTCGAGATCCGATGATTTTTGGGTTTATGATCAAGTTTATTTATGAGCAATATTTGATTCTTATCTGAAATCTTTTATCTATGATTGGTTATCTTTGCAAGTCTCTTTGAATTATCAGTTTGGTTTGGCCTACTAGATTGATCTTTCTTGCAATGGGAGAAGTGCTTAGCTTTGGGTTCAATCTTGCGGTGTCCTTTCCCAGTGACAGCAGGGGCAGCAAGGCACGTATTGTATTGTTGCCATCGAGGATAAAAAGATGGGATTTATATCATATTGCTTGAGTTTATCCCTCTACACATCATGTCATCTTGCCTAATGTGTTACTCTGTTCTTATGAAATTAATATTCTAGATGCATGCTGGATAGCGGTCGATGTGTGGAGTAATAGTAGTAGATGCAGAAGCGTTCCGGTCTACTTGTCGCGGACGTGATGCCTATATACATGATCATGCCTAGATATTCTCATAATTATTCACTTTTCTATCGATTGCTCGACAGTAATTTGTTCACCCACCGTAATACTTATGCTATCTTGAGAGAAGCCACTAGTGAAACCTATGGCCCCTGGGTCTATCTTTTATCATATAAGTTTCCAATCTATCTTTATTTTGCAATCTTTATTCTTCAATCTATATCATAAAAATACCAAAAATATTTATCTTATTATCTCTATCAGATCTCAACCTCGTAAGTGACTGTGAAGGGATTGACAACTCCTTTATCGCGTTGGTTGCGAGGTTCTTATTTGTTTGTGTAGGTACGAGGGACTTGCGTGTAGTCTCCTACTGGATTGATACTTGGTTCTCAAAACTGAGGGAAATACTTACGCTACTTTGCTGCATCACCCTTTTCTCTTCAAGGGAAAACCAACGCAGTGCTCAAGAGGTAGCAATGCCTCGCAAACCCGAAAGCACCCTTGGATATATCTATAGTGACTTAATGTCGTAGCTAGCTAGGGTGCTTGACCCACCACCTCCCACTTCGTGTCAGTGGGGCGGATGCACGTAATGATACTTTGGTCATACATGCATGTCGCCATGACCTACCATAAGACGACCAATGATTCTATCGGACAACTGTTGTCGTCGATAAACCGCTTGGGCCAACAGATTGAACCATCATAAAAATCGCACGAGGGGGACCACAAAACCAGCACCTCTTGCATGTGTCCCAAAATGATGTACGTTGGAAGGGGTGATGGTACCGGCGAAAGTTGCGCGGTACTAGAGAGGCTAGCAATGATGGAAGGGTGAGAGTGCGTATAATCCATGGACTCAACATTAGTCATAAAGAACTCACATACTTATTGATAAAATCTATTAGTCATCGAAATAAAGTACTACATGCATGCTCCTAGGGAGATAGATTGGTAGGAAAATACCATCGCTCGTCCCCAACCGCCACTCATAATGAAGACAATCAAAAAATACCTCATGCTCCAACTTCGTTACATAAGGTTCACCATACGTGCATGCTACGGGAATCACAAACCTTAACACAAGTATTTCTCCAATTCAAAATTACACACTAGCATGACTCTAATATCACCCTCTCTATATCTCAAAACAATCATAAGGAATCAAACTTCTCATAGTATTCAATGCACTTTATATGAAAGTTTTTATTACATCCCTCTTGGATGTCTATCATATGAGGACTAAATTCATAACCAAAGCAAATTACCATGCTGTTTAGAGACTCTCAAAATAATATAAGTGAAGCATGAGAGTTCAATAATTTCTACAAAATAAAGCCACCGTCGTGCTCTAAAATGATATAAGTGAAGAACTAGAGCAAAATTGCCTAGCTCAAAAGATATAAGTGAAACACATAGAGTATTCTAATAAATCACAATTCATGTGTGTCCCTCTCAAAAGTTGTGTGCAACAAGGATGATTGTGGCAAACTACAAGTAAAGACTCAAATCATACAAGACGCTCCAATAAAATGAGAAAAGGCCCAATAAAATTGAGAGAAAAGAGATAAGGGGCAATGCTACTATCCTTTTACCACACTTGTGGTTCAAAGTAGCACCATGATCTTCATGATAGAGAGTCTCCTATGTTGTCACTTTCATATACTAGTGGGAATTTTACATTATAGAACTTGGCTTGTATATTCCAATGATGGGCTTCCTCAAATTTCCCTAGGTCTTCGTGAGAAAGCAAGTTGGATGCACACCCACTTAGTTTCTTTTTGAGCTTTCATAAACTTATAGCTCTAGTGCATCTGTTGCATGGCAATCCCTACTCACTCACATTGATATCTATTGATGGGCATCTCCATAGCCCGTTGATACGCCTAGTTGATGTGAGACTATCTCCTTTTTTTTTCTCCACAACCACCATATTATATTCCACCTATAGTGCTATGTCCATGGCTCATGCTCATGTATTGCGTGAAAGTTGAAAAAGTTTGAGAACATTAAAAGTATGAAACAATTTCTTGGCTTGTCATCAGGGTTGTGCATGATTTGAATATTTGGTGTGATGAAGATGGAGCATAGCCAGACTATATGATTTTGTAGGGATAAGCTTTCTTTGGCCATGTTATTTTGAGAAGACATAATTGCCTTGTTAGTATGCTTGAAGTATTATTGTTTTTATGTCAATATTAAACTTTTGTTTTGAATCTTATGGATCTAAACATTCATTCCACAATAAGGAAATATTACATGGATAAATATGTTAGGTAGCATTCCACATCAAAAATTCTGTTTTTATCATTTACCTACTCGAGGACGAGCAGGAATTAAGCTTGTGGATGCTTGATATGTCTCCAACATATCTATAATTTTTTATTGTTCCATGCTATTATCTTATCTATTTTGGATGTTTAATATGCTATTTTATATTATTTTTGGGACTAACCTATTAACCTAGAGCCCAGTGCTAATTTCTGTTTTTCTTGTTTTTGAGTTTCGTAGAAAAGGAATACCAAATGGATTCCAAATGGAATAAAACATTTGCGATGATTTTTGTTGGACGAGAAGACACCCAAGAGACTTGGAGATCAAGTCGGAGGAGCCATGAGGCGGCCACAAGGGTGGAGGGAGCGCCCCCTTTCTTGTGGGCCCCCCGTGACTCCCCTGGCCTAATTCATTCGCCTATATATTCACATATATTCCCAAACCATGAGAAACATCCAGGAAAAAAAATTCCACGGCCGCAACCTTCTGTACCTGTGAGATCCCATCTAGGGGGATTCGATCACGGAGGGCTTCTACATCAACTCTATTGCCCTTCCGATGAAGTGTGAGTAGTTTACCACAGACCTACGGATCCATAGCTAGTATCTAGATGGCCTTTTCTCTCTCTTTGATTCTCAATACCATGTTCTCCTCGATGTTCTTGGAGATCTATCCGATGTAATATTCTTTTTTGATGTGTTTGTCGAGATCCGATGAATTGTGGATTTATGATCAGCTTATCTATGAATATTATTTGAATCTTCTCCGGATTCTTATATGCATGATTTGATATCTTTGTAATTCTCTTCGAATTATCGGTTTGGTTTGGCCAACTAGATTCATTTTTCTTAATGTTCTGGGTTCAATCTTGCGGTGTCCTTTCCCAGTGACAGTAGGGGCAGCAAGGCACGTATTGTATTGTATTGTTGCCATCAAGAATAAAAAGATGGTGTTTTTATCATATTGCTTGATTTAATTCCTCTACATCATATCATCTTACTTAATGTGTTACTCTGTTCTTCATGAACTTAATACTCTAGATGCAGGCAGGAGTCGGTTGATGTGTGGAGTAATAGTAGTAGATGCAAAATCATTTCGGTCTACTTGACACGGACGTGATGCCTATATTTCATAATCATTGCCTTAGATATCGTCATAACTTAGTGCTTTTCTATCAATTTCTCGGCAGTAATTTGTTCACCCACCGTATTAATTGCTATCTTGAGAGAAGCCTCTAGTGAAACCTATGGCCCCCGGGTCTATTTTCCATCATATAAGTTGCTGATCTACAATATTAGTTTCCGATCTACTATTTTGCAATCTTTTGCTTTCCGATCTATAAACCAAAAAAATACCAAAAATATTTAATTTATATTTTATTTAATTTCATCTATCTCTATCAGATCTCACTTTTGCAAGTAACCGTGAAGGGATTCACAACCCCTTTATTGTGTTGGGTGCAAGTTGTTTGATTGTTTGTGCAGGTATTAGGTGATTTGTGTGTTGTCTCCAACTAGATTGATACCTTGGTTCTCTAACTAAGGGAAATACTTATCTCTACTTTGCTGCATGATGACCCAAAAGTGTAGGGGATCTATCGTAGCCTTTTCGATAAGTAAGAGTGTCGAACCCAACGAGGAGCAGAAGGAAATGATAAGCAGCTTTCAGTAAGGTATTCTCTGCAAGCACTGAAATTATAGGTAACAGATAGTTTTGTGGTAAGGTAATTTGTAACGAGTAGCAAGGAATAAAAGTAAATAAGGTGCAGCAAGATGGCCCAATCCTTTTTGTAGCAAAGGACAAGCCTGGACAAACTCTTGTATGAAGGAAAGCGCTCCCGAGGACACATAAGAATTATCGTCAAGCTAGTGTTCATCACGATCATATGATTCGCGTTCGGTACTTTGATAATTTGATTTGTGGGTGGACCGGTGCTTGGGTGTTGTCCTTACTTGGACAAGCATCCCACTTATGATTAACCCCCATTGCAAGCATCCGCAACTAGAATAGAAGTATTAAGGTAAACCTAACCATAGCATGAAACATATGGATCCAAATCAGCCCCTTACGAAGCAACGCATAAACTAGGGTTTAAGCTTCTGTCACTCTAGCAACCCGTCATCTACTTATTACTTCCCAATGCCTCCCTCTAGGCCCAAACAATGGTGAAGTGTCATGTAGTCGCCGTTCACATGACACCACTAGAGGGATGACAACATACATCTCATCAAAATATCGAATGAATACCAAATTCACATGACTACTAATAGCAAGACTTCTCCCATGTCCTCAGGAACAAATGTAACTACTCACAAAGCATATTCATGTTCATAATCAGAGGGGTATTAATATGCATAATGGATCTGAACATATGATCTTCCACCAAGTAAACCAACTAGCATCAACTACAAGGAGTAATCAACACTACTAGCAACCCACAGGTACCAATCTGAGGTTTGGATACAAAGTTTGGATACAAGAGATGAACTAGGGTTTGAGATGAGATGGTGCTGGTGAAGATGTTGATGGAGGTTGACCCCCTCCCGATGAGAGGATCGTTGGTGATGACGATGGTGATGATTTCCCCCTCCCGGAGGGAAGTTTCCCCGGCAAAACAGCTCCGCCGGAGCCCTAGATTGGTTCCGCCAAGGTTCTGCCTCGTGGCGGCGGAGTTTCGTCCCGTAAGCTTGCTTATGATTTTTCCTTGACGAAAGACTCCATATATTAGAAGATGGGCATCGGAGGGCCACCAGGGGGCCCACGAGGCAGGGGGCGCGCCCCCACCCTCATGGCCAGGGTGTGGCCCCCCTCTAGAACTTCTTGCGCTCGGTATTTTTTATATATTCTGAAATTAGCTTCCGTGAAGTTTCAGGACTTTTGGAGATGTGCAGAATAGGTCTCTAAAAGTTGCTCCTTTTCCAGCCCAGAATCCCAGCTACCGGCATTCTCCCTCTTCATGTAAAACTTGTAAAATAAGAGAGAATAGGCATAAGTATTGTGACATAATGTGTAATAACAACCCATAATGCAATAAATATCGATATAAAAGCATGATGCAAAATGGACGTATCATTGCATCACCCTTTCCTCTTCAAGGAAAAAACCAACGCAACCTCAAGAAGTAGCAAAACCCTTCGAGACATTTTTAGAAGAACTTTTCCGCCACCGCAAGCTTCTATCGGAGGAGATCCCAATAAATTTTGGTTCTCTAACCGAGGGAAATACTTACTGCTAGGTTACATCACCCTTACACTTGGGGTTTCCCAACTACTCTTACGAGAGAGCAAGCAACCCCCAATATAATAATTTTAGTTATTCCCTCAACAAGTGTATTAAATCCTTTATTTTAATTCTCAAAATATAATTTCATAAATATTTTAGAGTCCCAAATATGCATGTAAATACTATTTAAAATATTTCCTACCCATAGTTTTAAAGAAGTCATATTATATTATCTCCATTTATTTTTTGAGATCGGAGTTGTCCCTAATATTTCTAAAGCCCAACAAGATCAAATGGATAATTTGCAAAAGTAATTGTATTCCCTCTATGTTGGTGGTTCAAACAAATCTTAAAAAATGTAAATTCCTTGAAATTCCATTCAAGTCAAGAAAATTCAATGAAGAACACTTAATTCTTTGCCTAATTAATATTGTAGATATTTGAACTGGTATAGAAATGGACATTTGAGGCGGTAAATGAATGTGTTTTCCACATAAAAGACTTTAAGCCTCTGATGAACTAATGTGGATTGTTATTATGGTTAGGGAAACTACCTAAGGTGGTGTTCTCAAATAGAAACCACCTCTAATAATTTGTTGATGCGATGACTGAATTGGGACCGCTTCTAGTAACTCCACCCTTCATTTGTTTTTGTGTACTAAATTGTTTCTAGTCAGTTAATACCACAGGCGACAATATTTTCTCCCTCTTTGTCCTTTTATTCTTCTTTATCCTCTTCTTTTCCTAATATTCCTCAACATTGCCCTGTTGGGAAACATGGTAGAAAAGAAAAAATCCGTCCTGCTGTCACGATCCCAGGAACACTATGAAGATACATAAGAGGTTTAGATCGGCTCGTTACCAACTTTGAGTTGCATCGGAAGAAGAGTTGGTGTAGATTGTCGATGAAGTCCTTAGAACAGTTCACTAACGATCCCTCGAACTAAAGACCGAAAGCACGGGCTCTCTAAGGATTGTGGGCGTACAGGTTTCACAATCCAGCAGCGCTTCGCCATCGAGGCTAATCGTCAGTGGAGAATTAGAGAGAGAATAAGATAACTGATAGGGATTCTCTATTATGAGGATTAGAGAGAACTAGGTCTAGCTCTAATCTAAATCAACTCTAAATTAGAACTAGAACTACAGAACTACAGGAGGCTCCAAAAACTTGTGTGCTCCATGTTGGGGAACGTAGTAATTTCAAAAAAAATCCTACGCACACGCAAGATCATGGTGATGCATAGCAACGAGAGGGGAGAGTGTGATCTACGTACCCTTATAGACCGACAGCGGAAGCATTGTGACAACGCGGTTGATGTAGTCGTACGTCTTCACGATCCGACCGATCCAAGCACCGTTACTCCGGCACCTCCGAGTTCTTGGCACACGTTCAGCTCGATGACGATCCCCGGGCTCCGATCCAGCAAAGCGTCGGGGAGGAGTTCCGTCAGCACGACGGCGTGGTGACGATTTTGATGTTCTACCGTCGCAGGACTTCGCGTAAGCACCGCTACAATATGACCGATGTGGAATATGGTGGAGGGGGGCACCGCACACGGCTAAGGAACGATCACAAAGATCAACTTGTGTGTCTAGAGGTGCCCCCCTGCCCCCGTATATAAAGGAGCAAGGGGGAGGGGGCGGCCGGCCTAGAAGGGCGCGCGCCAAGGGGAGTCCTACTCCCACTGGGAGTAGGACTCCTTCCTTCCTTGTTGGAGTAGGAGAAGGGGAAAGAGGGGGAGAGGAAAAAGGAAAAGGGGGCTGCGCCCCTTGTCCAATTCGGACCAGAGGGGGGGGCGCAGGCCTCCTTCCTTTTGGTCTCTCTCCTCTATTCCCGTATGGCCCAATAAGGCCCATATACTCCCCGGCGAATTCCCGTAACTCTCCGGTACTCCGAAAAATACCCGAATCACTCGGAACCTTTCTGATGTCCGAATATAGTCGTCCAATATATCGATCTTTACGTCTCGACCATTTCGAGACTCCTCGTCATGTCCCCGATCTCATCCGGGACTCCGAACTCCTTCGGTACATCAAAACTCATAAACTCATAATATAACTGTCATCGAAACCTTAAGCGTGCGGACCCTACGGTTCGAGAACAATGTAGACATGACCGAGACATGTCTCCGGTCAATAACCAATAGCGGAACCTGGATGCTCATATTGACTCCTACATATTCTACGAAGATCTTTATCGGTCAGACCGCATAACAACATACGTTGTTCCCTTTGTCATCGGTATGTTACTTGCCCGAGATTCAATCGTCGGTATCTCAATACCTAGTTCAATCTCGTTACCGGCAAGTCTCTTTATTCGTTCCGTAATACATCATCTCACAACTAACTCATTAGTTGCAATGCTTGTAAGGCTTTATGTGATGTGCATTACCGAGAGGGCCCAGAGATACCTCTCCGACAATCGGAGTGACAAATCCTAATCTCGAAATACGCCAACCCAACATGTACCTTTAGAGACACCTGTAGAGCACCTTTATAATCACCCAGTTACGTTGTGACGTTTGGTAGCACACAAAGTGTTCCTCCGGCAAACGGGAGTTGCATAATCTCATAGTCATAGGAACATGTATAAGTCATGAAGAAAGCAATAGCAACATACTAAACGATCGGGTGCTAAGCTAATGGAATGGGTCATGTCAATCAGATCATTCACCTAATGATGTGATCCCGTTAATCAAATAACAACTCTTTGTCCATGGTTAGGAAACATAACCATCTTTGATTAACGAGCTAGTCAAGTAGAGGCATACTAGTGACACTCTGTTTGTCTATGTATTCACACATGTATTATGTTTCCGGTTAATACAATTCTAGCATGAATAATAAACATTTATCATGATATAAGGAAATAAATAATAACTTTATTATTGCCTCTAGGGCATATTTCCTTCACTCCAAGGGGCAAAATCCTCTAGTATATATAGGATGAGAAGGGAGGGCGCCACAAGGGGAAGGAGGACTCCTCCCCTTGCGCCGGCCCTAGGGCGTGAAGGAGTTCTCCTCCACCTCCAATTCGTCCATCCCTAGGCCTCCAAAGAGGCTAAGGGGGCGCCACCTTTGTTATTGGGCCCTAGGGCCCAATAGCTCTCCACCACTAAGCCTTTTAGTATTTTCTTTAGCCGGTTGATACTAAATATATTCTAAAAGCCTCCTAATCAATATTACAGCCTTTTATCATTTATTTAACATCTCCGAAAACATTTTGCACCTACATATCGATTCCCGTATTACCCAGTAAACTCCAAAACTCTTCTGGTAACCCCGAAACACTTCCGATTTCACTCGAAACTATTTCTCATGTTCCTGGAACTATTCTGAGAATAATGTCTCATAACTCTCACTCCACTAACACTCAACAGATCGTGATTCCCTTAAGTGTGTAACCATGTAGGTTCGGTAAATCATAGGCATGAATGTAACTCCCTTTTGTTCAGTGTTCAATAGATGAACCGTGGACATCCATATTGACCTCTATGAATACATGAATGATATTTGAGTGAACCTTTGGTTATCATATATTATTCCATTTGTTTACGATATGTTACAAAACCCGAGGTAAGATCTATTGGTATCCGCCTGAGTCATTCTCATGCTCATTATACTGGTCTCCTCGTTACCGTTCTTGTTCTTCTTTCTCGTTTTACATGTTTCGGCATCCCAGTGACTTAGTCACCTGCGTATGACCAGGCAATGATGGATGTCGTCACACCGAGAGGGTCCGAAGAATATCTCTTCATCGTTGGAGGAGAAAATCCCACTCTTGAGCTATGTATCCTCTTGTCACACTTTTCGATGAACCTGAAAGTTGTCGTTATGATTGTGTTATAGATGACATTTGAGCAACCCCAAAGTATATCGTATGGTATGAAGTTACTACGATACTCTCATGGTCTAAGGAATTAAAGCATACGTTAACTCTCTGGTGTTATATCAATAGACTTGTGTTGATTACATCTCAAAGTGTATCAAACAAGTTGGGTCAATTCAATATGATCGTTCTTCTAACATCATACTCTCAATGTTGTTTGGTATCCTCGTTTTACTTAACCAAACACCCATGATCAGGAAAACATGATCATCACACAACACGTGAGCTAGTCCTTAAAGGCAAGACTAGGAATTGCATTTTACCGTTTATCTTACACGTGCATATGAGTTTTCCTCTGAATCGTATATTTAAGAATCACAATAGTTATAACATAGAATATAAATTCTTAATTATAAATGTGGAAATAAATAATACAAATATTATTGCCTCTAGGGCATATTTACAAGACGTCCACACATTAGCACCACCGCCAGCCAACCCCTAGATCTTCTGCCACCTCCACCTTCATGACCAGTAGCTCCACAAGTTGGTTCTGGGGTGCGTCGTTGCTAGCGACTGAGCCGGCACGACATGCCTACGTTGATCATATGTGTAGCATGTATCGATATCCATGTAGTATATAGATGAGCATTGGTTACTTGAAGGTTTGAACCAAATTAAAAAGACCTTTTTAGGGCTATCAAAAAGAAGATAAGAGGGAGCTGGTTTGTTGTCGCATTACCCGGCACAAACCCGACACCCTAGCATGCTTGGAAAATGCGTTGTAAGCCGTGAGGCGATAGTTCGTCTCTCATCTAGCATGAGACTAGTGGGCCGGCCCAATATTGCAGCTTCTTGGACTGGTTTTGGGAAGCTACAATGGACCGGTTCGGATAGGTTTTAAAAGCTTCTTTGCGTTTTTTTGTTTCTACATTTTTTTGTATCTGTTCTCACCAGGCTTTTTAGTTTTTGTTTTTCTTATCTTTTTTTCTTTCCCTTTTTTTCAAATACATGCATACTTTTTTTACTACACATTGTTCATTTCGTAAATAAAAGGCTGATCATTTTTATACACGTTGAACATTTTACAAATACATGATGAATAAGTTTTCAAATACATTTTCAAACTTGTTTTTATTTTATTTTTTTCTGCAAAAACATGTCAAATTTTTAAATACACATTGTACATTTTTTGTATACTTGCAGAACATTTTTTGGATACACATTGAACATGGGTTCGAACCACTTGTGCCAAGAGGTCCTGGGTTCGAACCAGCCTCTCTGCATTGCACTTTGCAGGGGCAAGACTAGGTTCCTATAATCCCTCCCCAGACCCCACCTTGTGTGGGAGCTTCTATTCACATTGAACATTTTACTGAATACATGTTTGAATATATTTTTGCATACATGTTAAATAATTTTCAAATAAATATAATAAATTTTAAAAATATGCAAATAGTTTTATTACATTTTATAATATTATTTTGAAATGTCTCAAACAATTTTTTGAAATGCATGAACATTTTCTAAAAATGTAATGAACATTTATGTGATTCATACGTAATATATTTTTAAAAAATCACGTGAATATACTAATTTAAATTATGTAAATATTTTTGAATTGTCTCAAGTATTTTTTCGAAACTTGTGAAGATATTTTTTGAAACGTATGGGTATTTCTAAGATATCGTGCTAATTTTTTTTAGACTGCATTAATACTTTTAAATGCGTGGTGAACGTTTTTAAAACATTTTAGGCTGGTGCCGCACGCTAGCACAAATGTGGGCACATCTGCAGATCTGCTCCTTAGTTCAGTCTCCAGTCCATCTTTGCTGAGCTCAGTACTGAAAACAGATCCTCCCAATCTTCCACAACTTGTACACTAGAGGAAGCAAGCCTCTTGCATTAATTAAACTTTTCTAACGGAAATTACATGCATGTGTGAAGTTTGATCAAATATGTGTCCACTTATTCTGTAACCCACTACATATAGAAGAAAAAAAACGTGGGCACTAGTAAAATTCCCCCTTATCTGGTAGGAGATAACATCAGACAAGTTCCTCTCCCCCCTTGCGCGGCTTCATCTTCGTTGATTCACGACGAGTTCTTGAGAACCCATTCCACCATGGTGGAGACGCCAAACCCGGTCGCCGACCGGTTCTTGTGGCTCCACACCGGCCCAGCAATGTCCATGTGCATCCACTGAACTTTCTCATCGACAAAGTGCAACACGAGGAGCATTACTTTTATTGTTTCATATAAACACATATTGTAGTACAACGTTCAGGTTTCTTCCAAGAACCAAACCAGAAGAAAGCAACTGAGCTGAGCATAACAGCAACCCAAGAATACATCATACTGTACGCACCTGCTTCAGGAATAGCGCAGCGGTGATGACGCCGCCCTGTGGAATAGCGCCGGTGTTGAGCATATCAGCAACACCAGACTTCATCGTCTCCCAGTAGCTTTCTTCTAGTGGCAGCCTCCAGAACTTCTCTCCCGACACCTCGGATGCAGCGGCCACTTCCTCATGGAGTTCATCACTCGGTGTCAGAATCCCTGTAGAGATGCTTCTTTGAACATGCCAGAACAGGGCAAGAACTAAATATAACTGGGAGGGGTAAAAAATTGCAGTTGGCAGAGAAGAGTGAAGATGGGTTAGCATTTAGTTAGAATTACCGGCAATGCTTGGGCCAAGTGCAACACGGCAGAAACCAGTTAGCGTTGCCAGATCTATAATCTGCATGCAATAATTATTGAAAATTCAGCAACTCAAGCAAGCTAGTTGCAGAAAATTCAGTCCATGCAGCCTTCCAGAGGACCATAACAGTACAGATTACCCTAGCAAATAAATTAGAAATCCCATGATGCTAGAGCAAGTAACCGAGTACTATCAGGATTGCAACTACAACAGAAACAATGTATACAGTAATCATCAAAGCATACAAATACAGCATCTCTGTGACGAACAGAACATTTCATCAGAAGAAACAATGCATTTACCTTGTCAACACCTTGTTTACAAGCATAGACCAAAGCATCAGCAAGTGTGAGCCTCCCCTCTGCATCAGTGTTATCTACCTGAAACGGTATTTACAAAAATGAGCTCAAATTGGACCATAAGAACGTTGCATCTAGGACCTGCTTAGACTACATGGCCAACAAGGAGGATAAACAACACAATCACACTATCACAGGAAACATGCCTCGATCGTCTTGCCGTTAGAAGCAGTCACAATGTCGCCAGGCCTCATGCCTGTCCCACTAATCATGTTTTCACAGGCAGCAACAATAAAATGGACCTGTGAAATGGAGAATCATTAGCAAATACTACACACTAGCATAAAGGTTACTCATAGATAGTAAGTACCTCTACTCCAGGAGGCTTGATTTGGCCCAGGGCTTTTGCTGCACCAAATACTGCTGCAGAGCCCCCCATGTCCCACTTCATCAGTTCAATATTGCAAACTGCTCCAATCTTAATGTTGTATCCACCACTGCAACACATTGGTAAATTCAAGTGTTAGAGCTGAGAGCTACTATTAACATCTGCACAAAATGAACTCCCATTATGTCGAAGCGTATTGAAGATGACATGTCAATCTTCAATCAAGTACTATATCATCCGTCACTGTAATAATTCACAAAATATGCACAAGTTTGCACTGACCTGTCAAAGGTTACACCCTTCCCCACAATAGCTAGCTTTCTCTTGACATTTCCACCAGAAGGTTTATAGCACAAGTGGATAAAGCGAGGAGGATTTGCAGAAGCCGCGGCGACAGCCAAGTAGGAGCCCATCTTCAGCTCTCTGCATCTCTCCTCGTTTAATATCGTGGCAGTGAATACATCACTGTACATCGAAGCAATCTTCGACGCCTCCTCCGCGAGCACTACTGAAAAAGGCAGCAAGGTTTGCCATGGAATCGATGTCGGCATGTGACAGCACCTATACATGAACAGATTGTAAATGAAAGACTAAATGGCGTACTAACCGGGGGTAAGCACATTGGCAGGTGAGTTCACAAGGTCTTTTCCGAATATCACGCCTGAGGAAACATGTTTGGCTAGTTCAAGTCTATGGTCCATCTCAGGACCATATCCCAATCCAATGAGATCTACTTGTTTGAGATGCACCTTGTTGGACTCAGATCTGTATCTGTTGTCCTCGTACAGTCCGAGCACAGTTCCTGCAGTTCAAATGCACAGAGATAGTCCAGCATCAAGTCACTGTAGTCCAAAATTCACCCATAGAACCATCAACCATTGCTACCAAAATACTCCTACAAACGATCAATTGCGGTACCGGAAGCGATTGCCGCGGCCGCATCAGGCTTGAACTCCTCATGGATCCCGCCGGGGGAGGCGAGAGCAAGAGCTGTGCTGCCGGCTCGAGCGGACTTGGCGACCGACGCGAAGGATTCTTCGAGGCCTCGACAGGCCGCTGCGGTGGACGGGGCGCTCCGGCCAAGGCCGATCAGGCCCAGACGCTTGAAGCCCTGCCCCTGGAGGCGGAGGACCACCAATTGACCGGCTTTCCCGGCGAAGTCCTCCTCCGCCGAGGCCTCCGACAGCAGGCCGCCGAGCTGGCTGTCCAGCCGCTTCAGGACGGCGTTCTCGAAGCTGGAGCCTGGGCTTCTGCACACGTCCTTCTCCGTGACCGCGACGGCCAGCACATCTCCCTCCCAATCGGATGGCTCGATGCCTATGGCGGCGAAAGAGACCTACGAGAAGAGAGGCTCACGCTTGCAATTCTTGGCAGCGAGTTCGCCAAGTAATTTCAGTTCAGAGCACCGCGTAAGGAGCTGGCAAGCATACCTGGAGTGGCTCGACGACGTTGGGCTTAGTGAGGCCTAGCGCGGCGACTGCGGCTGCGGTGTGCGCCATTAGAGCGCGCTGCCTGAGCAGCAGGCGGAGGGTGACGGTGCCGAACGACGACGACGACGATGACGAGCGGGGGCGGCGGACGCCGTGGGGTGAAGCGGAGGCGACGTATATATGATGCGTCGGCCGCGGTTGCGTTCGCCGCCGTCCGACTGGGACGTGCCGTTGCGTGCGTCAGCCGTGCCGGATTAGTCTCCAGGAGACGAGACGCCCGAGGCTCACCGGAGTTGTCTTTTCAACGCCGATGATTGCATTGCAGGAAATTCGGAGTATAAAATTGACCTGGATTTAAGGTTTAACACAAAATGACTTCTTCTAGAAGGTTTAACTAAATTTGCGAACGCCACACATGGCGACGTTTGGATTGAACTAATAGAAACGATGAAAACGTTGCGTGACTATCAATTCAAATGTTTATCTTTTCCCCGTTCGAAAATTTGCACCCGTAACGGTGACACCTTGTCATGCGGTTGGTGCGTTTGGCTAACTGTTGACATGTGTCATTGTGGACTCCGTGCATCTACGGACCTGCGGTGAAGGTATCTCTTTGGCGATGGCTATGGTGAAATTAAAGTCGTTTGTTCGGGAAATAGGTAGTCACGATGAAGCATGCGGCAATCTCAACGGATACTTTGCTTCTCATGATTCTGTTGTGATGCTTGTGTTCGTGACCAGGTTTGTCATTATGTCTTCACCTGTCATCCTTCATGGCGGTTGTGTGTGCATGTCTGTAACAATTTTTACCTGGTATTCATTTATTAACCGAGCAATTGTACTCTCTTTTTTAGTTTAAAAGTGATTTTTTTGTTTTGTTTAAAAACAATGTTATTGAAAATGTATTTAGTTGGCTTATCATACGATGTTGCAGTATCCTAGAAAGTAAGAAGCCAAATTGTACCATTATTCAAAATAAAGAAGAAAATGAGAAAGTCTGGACGTTTGGGATTTGATGGCAAATCGAACATTTTATGCTAATTTTAGTTGCGTGAGGATGATAACTTTAGTTGGCAAGTAAGGCAATTTCCTGACAAAAAACGAACTCAGAGCATAATTGGTTTGGTGCGAATTGATATGCCATTGTTTGGCATTGTGTCAAATATTGGCTACTAATTGTTTGGTTATCAAGTTGTCTTGTCTATCTCACATAAAGTTGCCAATATTTGGTAAGTATTGGTATTGCCAATATTTTGGCTGCAAATCAATCATGCTCTGAGTGCGGATTTGCCATGCTTAATATTAAACTTGCCATGGTCAACAAATCTAAATTGCCACACAAATTTTTGATTTGCCATGGTCAAATCCCGAACGTTCGAGACTTATCGGCGTCCATAAAGTAAGAAACCAATTTTATAAAAATGAGAATATTTACCAATTTGATAAAAAAATCTATTTGCTCAAAATATATTCTCCTTTTGTTGAAAATATTTTTATGCTTTGGAACAGAATATGTAAGACATATAAAAGCAAATTTTATAGTCACAAAAATAATTCAATCTCGCCGCATCAGAAACAAAACAATTCGTTGAAGCAATTTCCTTTCTAATCAAAGCAATTCCGATTCACCATATTTTCTTTGTTATGAAGCAAAAAATAATCATAATTAATACGGAGATTTCTTTTTTGAGAATGCAATCATAATATGGAATAGATGAATCAGGAAGGATCCGAGGGGTCAATTTTTTTTCCTCCTTGTGAAAGATGACTCTATGCATTCCCCTCTTCCTTGACCACTTATGTTAAACTTTTCTCCTGTCGCTCTCCCTACCACCGGCACTCGCCGGTGGCCAAGGTGGCCCCGACTTTGCTCCCTTTCCCACCCCCTTCTTTCTTCCTAGGAATAAAATCTCCGATGAGGTCTCGATCTATCGATTTGAGGCAACATGGTGACCTCGTCCTTAGTGGCGCTTGGAGAGAAGCTACATCCCCTTCTTTCATCGTCCACCTTCATAGTGAATCTGACATTTAAAGTCGAAAACCGGTCTACTCTACATTGAATCTTCTGGACGAAGGGTGACCCTTCAGAGTTATTTCCTTTTTCTTTGAGTCCTTCTGGAAGTTTATTGTCGAGTGGCTACATGCTTTTATGTCCTTCAGTGTATCTCAATCTTCATATCCGATCCCACACCAACACCAGCTCAACTCTACGACACGTGGGTAGCGACGTGTCCATCTGTCTACCATGTGTCTATCTTGGTAGGGTGCTACAAGCGATATAATATTGTTAGCTAGGGTCCTATTTGCAAAAACAAGAGTTGATATGTAACTTATGTTTTCTTTTGAATCCTTGTAGATGTCTAATACATGCTTTTCTTGGTCCTTCGGGACCCTTCTTACATTAAAAATGGAAAAAACAAGGATCCGAGCGTAGTTTTTGAAAGCATATAAGGAAGTAATGGAAATTAGTTAGCGCATGCCCACAGTAGTCCTCCTATGACAAAAGGAAGAGTCCTCCCCACTTATAGATCTAAGATTGCAAGCCTCCAACATTTCCACCACCATGGGAACTCAGTGTTGGTCCTCGCTCATGCCCGAACTCGTCGACCGCATCGGCGGCTGCCTACTGGACACCGCCGACCTTGATTGTTACATGGCCCTCCGCGCCGTCTGCCACAACTGGCGCGGCGCCACCGTCGACCCCAAGAATACTCTACACACCCGCTTCCGCCCACACCATTGGGTTATGCTCGACTATTCATCCCACAGTGAGGACGCCCGCCTTCTAGTGAACACCGTCTCTGGCCGATACCATGGCAGGGATATGCCGCTACTCCGCAAGTACTACATCATCTCCATCACCATTGACGGGCTCCTGGTCCTGATGGCCAAGATCCCGCCCCATGCCGTGTGTGTCCTCAACCCGTTCACGGGTCACATGGTCCACTTTGTGGCGCGCATGCGCCCCAACGTGCCCGCGGCAGCTGTCTCTGACTCATCCCCACACCGCCTTGTCCTCTACTGCCACGACACCATGAAGTTGTACATGGCCGGCCCTGACAGTGGGAGCTTCATCAGGTACATAACTAATTATGATTGCCCTTTCGTCAGGAAGGTTGTCCAAGGTTGTGTCGCGGCCGACGGCCACCAAGGACTGCTGCCACCGCTTCCTGCGATGGTTGTCGCCAAGATCGCAGATCTAATGACTCCGCTCATCGTCGGGTTTCCCGCTGACGATCAGTTGGATTCTAGGAAAAGTTGTTACCTCGTGGAATCTGCTGGAGAAATTCTGGTCATATTCAAGCTCGGGAATCGTGTGGAGGTCTTCAAGATGGATGGCATGGGTGGAAACATGCTGGTGCATGTGAAGAACATCGGCAGTCACTCCATATTCATCAGTCACTCTCAAAAGTGCCTCTCCCTCGATGCCGATAAGTTCCCGTCCATCGAAGCCAATTGCATCTACTTCACGGAGTGTCTGAGTTCACCATCGACGGACATACCACCTCAAGGACGGAGAACAAGTTAAGAACGTCATGAGCGCTGCCGGTGGAGCCGGTCCTTCAGTGAACCTAAACATGCCTGCCTTTTTGTGTCATCCTATGACCGAACATCCTTGCACCATCATTCAGCTTCTCTCCCTCTACACTTTCAACTGGCAATCTGGTCAAGCGACAGAGGTGTTAGAGTATCAAGATAGTATTCTTGAGAGGCTGCACCGGCTGTTGGTCTCCTGAAAATGGGTAAGTGGTCCGATGATGATGGCGGCTTCTAAAACGAATGCATGTGGTGTGCACTCTAGGTAGGCTGCACCGGCTGTTGGTCCCGATACGTTATGTGGATGTATCGGTGACGACACACGTTTTAGATATGGGGAGTGAGATCACTCCACATTATTGAGTTTGTAGGTGTGAGTGGTGGCTTCGGATGGATTTATGTATGTTCTTGTCAGACCTTTGGAGAATAATTAATAAAGATGGCTACATGCTTCGATTGATGCAGAGGCCAGGGGTTTAACCTCCTTTTCAAAAAAAAGTATTCTTGAGACGCTCCATACTGGCTAAATATTGTTTGGTGACCTTCTTGAGGCCTATCAAGCATATTCTGATGGCGACGATTGAACAATTGATTCGGCATCCCTGTGTTGTGTTAAGCTTTATATGGTTGATCTATTAATGTGATTTTGTTTTTCTGTCATGCTTTCTTGATGCTCCGTTCGTGCAACAAACAACTTGCTGGGTCTTGATAGTTTTATCAATGTAGTTCTTTATGTATTTTGGTATGAAACTTTATCATAAGGATTTGTTCTGGTGCTTTGGTGGTGCTAGTTTATGTATCATGTCCATGTCTGTTTTAAAAGTGACCCTCTGTAAAGGGAGTACTAAATTAGTTACATGAAGTGGTAACTTGTTTCCGTTCATTCTTTTTATGTGCGCCTACATACATATATGTTATCAATCTTTGTCTATTATCTCTCTAAATTTGCATCATATTCTCTCAGCTTAGTTTATTATTTGTCCACCTTTCTTTCTTTTCTCTACCCATGTCAATTATCTCAGTGTTGTCTTACTTTCTGAGAAATTATCATTTGCATTAACTACCTTGTATTGTAGCCTGGGAGGATAGTTGTGTCAAATCCTGAAAACATCAACAATCAGTATGTCTATATGTAAATTAAATTCTTATGATTCATCTACTGTCCAGGATATATGAGTGTACTTATGGAGAGTCACAAATACAAAAAAGTTTGACGTCCCAAATATTTTCATTTAACTGAGAATTTTTTTCCATCAGCAAAAAATAGAGCTTATTGTTTCAAACCCCTCATGCCTAGTGCTTTCTTACTCATTGCTAGTGTTTTTTCACAAACATGGTAGACACTCTGTCGTGTTAGTAAGATGGGGGAAATAGATTGCACAAAAGCTAAAAGACAGTTAGTGAAAATTAAATACTCCATCTGTAAAGAAATATAAGACTTTTTATATCACTGTAGAGTAGCTTATAAGGAAATGGAAATGGAAGGAGCCAACTCCCGCTATAAATAGTAGTTGAACTCAATAGCATACACTGCCGTTGTTGGCTTCATTGTAGAGATGTCAACTCAAACGCCATTGCATATCACCACCTAGACACTGGCGCCGATCGATTTGGTTGTCGATCGCATTGGGCACCTTGGATGTGCAGGATTTCTCGCATGCATCCGCTGATTCTTGACTGTGCAGGGGTACATTTTTATGGAAATAATTGTGCATCTGCAACTCATATCTCATCTCTCAACCCAATGATACGATTCAAGTGTTTAACAGATTGCACAATTAATTGGTTGCCTTCCAAACTTGGAGCGAATTAAGACCAAACCTTCTTCCAGGGTCGCAACTTAGTATACTTAATTAGCACTAGAAGGATTGGACGCGCTTTGCGGATTTCGTAAAAAAAATTGCTTTGGTTTGCGGGGGAGATGATGAAGTGTGTTTTATTTTATTATAATGTGGTATTTTGTAGGTCTCTTTCTGTGGGTATAATGTTATATTTTGATGGTCACTTTCTGTTGTTAGCTGCAAGTGACCCGATGAGAGAGATGAGGCTAGGTTTTGGTCTAGCACCGACAATTGGGGATCTCACGAGGGGGGAGCGTGGGTCGACAACCGTTGATTTTTTTCCTCTTTTCACCCCACGGGTCTCCTGCATGGTGTGTACATGATCGAGGGGCATGTGGGGTATTCATTTAGAAAAAATCAATGGGGGTGAGGGAGATTGTATGATAGGTGGAGGGACGAGATGACGTACAAAATCCCTTTTTTGCGAATGTACAAAATCCCTTTTAATAGTAGAGATATTGGAGGATTTGAATCCTAAGATCTCCTTGATTCACATGATTCTTAAACGTAGAAACCAAAAAGTGTAAAAATAGAGTGACACTTCATCTTCAACACTATGTTATTATGGATGTGTGCATGGAAAACATTAATAAGGCAATGTTGTTCTTATTTTTTTCACTCTGATGATCACATGGTTTCGTCATGTTGATATGGGTTTATTTATTAGTGAACAGTCAAATTTTGTTTTTCAGGGTGTCACAATGTTTTTTGAGATCATAGTGGACTGTCACTATTTCTTTTTGAGAATCTAGTGAAGTGTCATCAAATCTTGTTTTTTACGGGTTGTCATCAAATCTAGTGTTTGTCGCAAATGAGGCAATGGTGGCCAAAGCAACAAGTCCTGAAGGAAATATGCCCTGGAGGCAATAATAAAGTTGTTATTTATATTTCCTTATATCATGATAAATGTTTATTATTCATGCTAGAATTGTATTAACCGGAAACTTAGTACATGCGTGAATATATAGACAAACAGAGTGTCACTAGTTTGCCTCTACTTGACTAGCTTGTTGAATCAATGATGGTTATGTTTCCTAACCATAGACATGAGCTGTCATTTGATTAACGGGATCACATCATTAGAGAATGATGTGATTGACAAGACCCATCCAATAGCTTAGCACGATGATCGTTTAGTCTGTTGCTATTGCTTTCTCCATAACTTATACATGTTCCTATGACTATGAGATCATGCAACTCTCGAATGCTGAAGGAATACTTTGTGTGCTACCAAACGTCACAACATAACTGGTTGTTTATAAAGGTGCTCTACAGGTGTCTCCGATGGTGTTTGTTGAGTTGGCATAGATCGAGATTAGGATTTGTCACTCCAGTTGTCGGAGAGGTATCTCTGGGCCCTCTCGGTAATGCACATCACTATAAGCCTTGCAAGCAATTTGACTAATGAGTTAGTTGCGAGATGATGCATTATGGAACAAGTAAAGAGACTTGTTGGTAACGAGATTGAACTAGGTATTGAGATACCGACGATGGAATCTCGGGCAAGTAACATATCGATGACAAAGGGAACAACGTATATCGTTATGCGGTTTGACCGATGAAGATCTTCGTAGAATATGTGGGAGCTAATATGAACATCCAGGTTCCGCTATTGGTTATTAACCGGAGACGTGTCTCGGTCATGTCTACATAGTTCTCGAACCCGTAGGGTCCGCACGCTTAACGTTCGGTGACGATCGGTATTATGAGTTTATGTGTTTTGATGTACCGAAGGTAGTTAGGAGTCCTGTATGTGATCACGGACATGACGGGGAGTCTCGAAATGGTCGAGACATAAATATTGATATATTGGACGGCTATATTCGGACACCGAAAGTGTTCCGGGTGATTTCGAAGAAAACCGAAGTACCAGAGGGTTAACGGAACCCCCCCGGGGGAACTAATGGGCCACATGGGCCTTAGTGGAGAGAGAGAGGGAAGGCCGCACGCCGCCTCCCCCTCTAGTCCGAATTGTACTAGGGAAGGGGGGCGGCGCCCCCCTTTCATTCTCCCTCTTCTCCTTCCTTTCCCCCTCCTAGTAGGAGTAGGAAAGGGGAATCCTCCTCCTAACTCCTCCTCTCCTGGCGGGCCCCAAGGACCGGCGGCCTTCCCCCTTGCTCCTTTATATACGGGGGCAGGGGGCACCCTAGGACACACAAGTTGATTGTTTCCAGCCGTGTGTGGTGCCCTCCTCCACCACAATCCACCTCGGTCATATCGTAGCGGTGCTTAGGCGAAGCCCTGTTCCGGTAGCATCATCATCACCATCATCACGTCGTCATGCCGACGAAGCTCTCCCTCGACACTCTGCTGGACCGTGAGTTCATGGGACGTCACCGAGCCGAATGTGTGCAGATCGCGGAGGTGCCGTACTTTCGGTACTAGGATCGGTCGATTGTGAAGACGTACGACTACATCAACCGCGTTGTCATAATGATACATCTCTGTCGTATCTATAATTTTTGATTGTTCCATGCCAATATTCTACAACTTTCATATACTTTTGGCAACTTTTTATACTATTTTTGGGACTAACATATTGATCCAGTGCCCAGTGCCAGTTCATGTTTGTTGCATGTTTTTTGTTTCGCAGAATATCCATATCAAACGGAGTCCAAACAGGGTAAAAACTGACGGAGATTTTTTTGGAATATATATATGATTTTTGGGAAGAAAAATCCACGCAAGATGGTGCCCGAGGGGGCCACGAGGCAGGGGGGCGCGCCCCTGACCCTCGTGGCCACCCCGTAAGGTGGTTAATGCCCACCCCGTAAGGCGGTTGATGCCCTTCTTTCGCCGCAAGAAAGCTAATATCCAGATAGAGATCGTGTTAAAATTTCAGCCCAATCGGAGTTACAGATCTCCGGGAATATAAGAAATGGTGAAAGGGCAGAATCTGAGAACGTAAAAAGAGAGAGAGGCAGAGAGACAGATCCAATCTCAGAGGGGCTCTCGCCCCTCCCATGCCATGGAGGCCAAGGACCAGAGGGGAAACCCTTCTCCCATCTAGGGAGGAGGTCAAGGAAGAAGAAGACGAAGGGGCCCCCTCTCCCCTTCTCTTCCGGTGGCGCCGGAACGCTGTCGTGGCCATCATCATCATCACCGCGATCTACTCCAACACCCCCGCCATCTTCACCAACATCTCCATCACCTTTCCCCCTCTATCTACAGCAGTCCACTCTCCCGCAACCCGTTGTACCCTCTACTTGAACATGGTGCTTTATGCTTCATATTATTATCCAATGATGTGTTGCCATCCTATGATGTCTGAGTAGATTTTCGTTGTCCAATCGGTGGTTGATGAATTGCTATGATTGATTTAATTCGCTTGTTGTTATGTTACTGTCCTTTGGTGCCCATCATATGATGCGCGCGTGGATCACACCCTAGGGTTAGTTGTATGTTGATAGGACTATGTATTGGAGGGCAAGAGTGACAGAAGCTTCAACCTAACATAGAAATTGATGCATACGGGATTGAAGGGGGACCAATTTATCTTAATGCTATGATTGGGTTTTATCTTAATGAACGTTAGTAGTTGAGGATGCTTGCTAATAGTTCCAATCATAAGTGCATAGAATTCCAAGTCAGGGATGACATGCTAGCAGTGGCCTCTCCCACATAATACTTGCTATCAATCTAGTGAAGTAGTCAATTGCTTAGGAACAATTTCGCAACTCCTACCACCACTTTTCCACACTCGCTATATTTACTTTATTATTTCTTTATCTAAACAGCCCCTACTTTTTATTTACATAATCTTTATTATCCTAAAAACCTATCCAACAACACCTACAAAGTACTTCTAGTTTCATACTTGTTCTAGGTAAAGCGAACGCCAAGCGTACGTAGAGTTGTATCGGTGGTCGATAGAATTTGAGGGAATATTTGTTCTGCCTTTAGCTTCTCGTTGGGTTCGACACTCTTACTTATCAAAAACTGTTGCGATCCCCTATACTTGTGGGTTATCAAGAACTTTTTCTGGCGCCGTTGCCGGGGAGCAATAGCGTGGGGTGAATATTCACGTGTGTGCTTGTTTGCTTTATCACTAAGTAATTTTTATTTGCTGTTATTAGTTGTTCTTTATCTTTAATTATGGATATGGAACACGAAATACCAAAATTAGGTGTACTTGCTACTCATGGAGATGAGGAACCTCCTAAAACCCTCGATGCTGGTTATGTGAAAGATATTATAAAAAAAAGGGCAACCTGGTGCATGTAGCTCCCGCTTGCGCAGGGTCCAGGGAAGGGTCCGACCACTTTGGGTCTATAGTACGCAGCCTTTCCCTACATTTCTGTAAGAGGCTGTTTCCAGGACTTGAACCCATGACCTCATGGTCACAAGGCAGCAGTTTTACCACTGCGCCAAGGCTCCCCTTCATGTGAAAGATATTATGTACTACTTTAATAATACTGAGAAAACCCCATTCAATTATGTAATGGGAGTAACGTTGGATCAACGTGAATACTTTAGCGATTACCGCTTGACACAACAATGGAAACTATTATGGGATCAAATTCATATATTGAAGTGGTATGCTAGGCAACTATGCTTGAGATATGATTATACTTGTTGCTCTAGGATGAAGGCTCCACACCTTCCCTTTTTATGCGGATTTAATGATAATAAATCCTTAGCTTCTTATGCTAATAGTATATATGATTACTATGATGTGGAACAAATAGAAGAATTTGTTGCTTTTATGGGTGCTTATGAAATTGAATCTATGTTTAAAGAGTTTGAAGATTTTGATGATTTGGTTTATAGACCTGAAAATTTAGCTATCATTAAATATTGCTATGAGAATTATGAATACAATTCCGATATTAATGCACTTATTGAGAAAGTCTCCGCTTTCCAAGAAGAGACTAATATTTGCAGGAATCTATGGAAGAAGAAGTTGATGAAACTGTGAGCTCATTGGATGAAAAAGATGAGGAGAAGAGCGAAGAACAAAAGGTGGAAGAGCGGATTAGCTACCCATGCCCACCTTCTAATGAGAGTAAGTCTTCAACTCATACATTGTTTAATTTCTCTTCGTGCTTACCGAAAGATGATTGCTATGATGATTGTTATGATCTCGTTGATTCTCTTGAAATATCCCTTTTTGATGATGCTTGCTATGCTTGTGTCCAAGATGCCAATATGAATTATGCTTATGGAGATGAACTTGCTATAGTTCCTTATGTTAAACATGAAATTATTGTTATTGCACCCACACATGATAGTCCTATTATCTTTTTGAATTCTCCCGACTACACTATATCGGAGAAGTTTGCCCTTATTAAGGATTATATTGATGGGTTGTCTTTTACTACTACACATGATGATTTTGATAGATATAATATGCATGTGCTTGCTGCTCCTACTTGCAATTATTATGAGAGAGGAACTACATCTCCGCCTCTTTATGTTTCCAATACAACAAAATTGCAAGAAATTGTTTATACTATGCATTGGCCTTTACTTTATGTGCATGAATTGTTCTTTTATGACATGCCTATGCATAGGAAGAGAGTTAGACTTTGTCATTGCATGATATATGTTACTTTGTGCTCACTACTAAATTACAAATCATTGTTAATTAAAATTGGCTTTGATATACCTTGGGATTCGGGTGGATCCATTACTTGAGCACTATATGCCTAGCTTAATGGCTTTAAATAAAGCGCTGCCAAGGAGACAACCCGGAAGTTTTAGAGAGTCATTTATTTCTATTGAGTGCTTTTATATAGTTTAAAAATAATAAAAATAAAGAGGGGAACCCAAAACTTTTTCAAAAAGGAAAGTGAAAGTGAGAAAGACAAGCATTGTTGAAGTGGGAGAGCTCCTTGAACTTTGTTCATGCTCACGGCAACTTTTTGAATCTTGATTACAGAAAATTTTCAACAAAAATAATTATCCCCTTGTACAATTCCATTGTATTATAAAAATAATGTGCCAAGGTTTGCCTTTAGGATGTTTACATTTGCTTGATGGTTTGTACGGTGCAGGACAGAAACTTTGGCTGTAGTGCGCGATTTTACATTTTTACCTGGAACGTCAAATGGTTCTGATTTTTATTGCACTGTCTTTCTATGCAAAAAAATTATTTTTCCTAATTTTTGTAGAATTTTTCAAGTATCAGAAGTATGGTGAATGTTCAGATTTCTACAGACTGTTCTGTTTTTGATAGATTCTGTTTTTGATGCATAGTTTGCTTGTTTTGATGAAACTATCAATTTATATCAGTGGATTAAGCCATGGAAAAGTTATATTACAGTAGACACAATGCAAAAAAATTATGAATTGGTTTGCAACAGTACTTAGAGTAGTGATTTGCTTTATTATACTAACGGATCTTACCGAGTTTTCTGTTGAAGTTTTGTGTGGATGAAGTGTTCGATGATCGAGAAGGTCTCGATGTGAGAAGAAGGAAGAGAGGCAAGAGCTCAAGCTTGGGGATGCCTGAGGCACCCCCAGTAAATATTCAAGGAGACTCAAGCATCTAAGCTTGGGGATGCCCCGGAAGGCATCCCCTCTTTCTTCAACAAGAATCCGTATGTTTTTGGATTCGTTTCGTTCATGCGATATGTGCAATCTTGGAGCGTCTTTTTCTTTGAGTTTTCATTTTTCTTTTATGCACCATGCTGTTATGAGATAGTCCTTGGTTGATTTATAGAATGCTCTATGCACTTCACTTATATCTTTTGAGTATGGCTTTATAGAATGCTTCATGTGCTTCACTTTTATCATTTGAAGTTTGGATTGCCTGTTTCTCTTCACTTAGACAACCGCCACTTGAAGAATGCTCTTTTGCTTCACTTATATTTGTTAGAGCGTGGGCATATCTTTTGTAGAAAGAATTAAACTCTCTTGCTTCACTTATATCCATTTAGAGAGATGACAAGAATTGGTCATTCACATGGTTAGTCATAAAATCCTACATAAGACTTGTAGATCACTGAATATGATATGTTGGATTCCTTGCAATAGTTTTGCGATATAAAGATGGTGATATTAGAGTCATGCTAGTGGGTAGTTGTGGATTAGTAGAAATACTTGTGTTGAGGTTTGTGATTCCCGTAGCATGCACATATGGTGAACCGTTATGTAACGAAGTCGGAGCATGAGGTATTTATTGATTGTCTTCCTTATGAGTGGCGGTCGGGGACGAGCGATGGTCTTTTCCTACCAATCTATCCCCCTAGGGGCATGCGTAGTAGTACTTTGCTTCGAGGGCTAATAAACTTTTGCAATAAGTATGTAAGTTCTTTATGACTAATGTTGAGTCCATGAATTATACTCACTCTCACCCTTCCATCATTGCCAGCCTCTCTAGTATTGCGCAACTTTCGCCGGTACCATAAACCCACCATATACCTTCCTCAAAACAACCACCATACCTACCTATCATGGCATTTCCATAGCCATTCCGAGATATATTGCCATGCAACTTTCATCATCATCATATACATGACTTGAGCATTCATTGTCATATTGCTTTGCATGATCGTAAGATAGCTAGCATGATGTTTTCATGGCTTGTCCATTTTTTGATGTCATTGCTACGCTAGATCATTGCACATCCCAGTACACCGCCGGGGGCATTCATATAGAGTCATATCTTTGTTCTAGTATCGAGTTGTAATATTGAGTCGTAAGTAAATAAAAGTGTGATGATCATCATTATTAGAGCATTGTCCCAGTGAGGAAAGGATGATGGAGACTATGATTCCCCCACAAGTCGGGATGAGACTCCGGACTTTAAAAATAAATAAAAAAGGCCAAAGAAGCCCAAATAAAAAAGAGAGGCCAAATAAGCCCACAAAAAATGAGAGAAAAAGAGAGAAGGGGCCATGTTACTATCCTTTTACCACACTTGTGTTTCAAAGTAGCACCATGTTCTTCATATAGAGTCTCTTGAGTTATCACTTTCATATACTAGTGGGAATTTTCATTATAGAACTTGGCTTGTATATTCCGATGATGGGCTTCCTCAAATGCCCGAGGTCTTCATGAGCAAACAAGTTGGATGCACACTCACTTAGTTTCCAGTCTGAGCTTTCATATACTTATAGCTCTAGTGCATCTGTTGCATGGCACTCCCTACTCACTCACATTGATATCTATTGATGGGCATCTCCATAGCCCGTTGATACGCCTAGTTGATGTGAGACTATCTTCTCCTTTTTGTCTTCTCCACAACCACCATTCTATTCCACCTATAGTGCTATATCCATGGCTCACGCTCATGTATTGCGTGAGGGTTGAAAATGCTGAAGCGCGTTAAAAAGTATGAACCAATTACTCGGCCTGTCATCAGGGTTGTGCATGATGTGAATATTTTGTGTGGGGAAGATGGAGAATAGCCAGACTATATGATTTTGTAGGGATAACTTTCTTTGGCCTTGTTATTTTGAAAAAACATGATCGCTTTATTACTGGACTTGAAGTATTATTGTTTTTTATGTCAAATAATAGACTATTGCTTTGAATCACTCGTGTTTTAATATTCATGCCATGATTAGATATGTGATCAAGATTATCCTAGGTAGCATTCCACATCAAAAATTATCTTTTTTATCATTTACCTACTCGAGGTCGAGCAGGAATTAAGCTTGGGGATGCTGATACGTCTCCGTCGTATCTATAATTTTTGATTGTTCCATGCCAATATTCTACAACTTTCATATACTGTTGGCAACTTTATATACTATTTTTGGGATTAACATATTAATCCAGTGCCCAGTGCCAGTTTCTATTTGTTGCATGTTTTTTGTTTCGCAGAATATCCATATCAAACGGAGTCCAAACGGGATAAAAACTGACGGAGATTTTTTTTGGAATATATATGATTTTTGGGAAGAAAATCCACGGGAGGCGGTGCCCGAGGGGGGGCATGAGGTAGGGGGGCAGGCGCACCCCTGACCCTCGTGGCCACCCGTAAGGCGGTTGATGCCCTTCTTTCACCGCAAGAAAGCTAATATCCGGATAGAGATCGTGTTAAAATTTCAGCCCAATCGGAGTTACGGATCTCCGGGAATATAAGAAACGGTGAAAGGGCAGAATATGAGAACGCAAAAACAGAGAGAGACAGAGAGATAGATCCAATCTCGGAGGGGATCTCACCCCTCCCATGCCATGGAGGCCAAGGACTAGAGGGGAAACCCTTCTCCCATCTAGGGAGGAGGTCAAGGAAGAAGAAGACGAAGGGGCCCCCTCTCCCCTTCTCTTCTGGTGGCACCGGAACACTGCCGTGGCCATCATCATCATCACCGCGATCTACTCCAACACCTCAGCCATCTTCACCAACATCTCCATCACCTTCCCCCTTCTATCTACAACGGTCCACTCTCCCGCAACCCGCTGCACCCTCTACTTGAACATGGTGCTTTAAGATTCATATTATTATCCAATGATGTGTTGCCATCCTATGATGTCTGAGTAGATTTTCGTTGTCCAATCGGTGGTTGATGAATTGCTATGATTGATTTAATTTGCTTGTGGTTATGTTGCTGTCCTTTGGTGCTCATCATATGATGTGCGCGTGGATCACACCCTAGGGTTAGTTGTATGTTGATAGGACTATGTATTGGAGGGCAAGAGTGACAGAAGCTTCAACCTAGCATAGAAATTGATGCATACGGGATTGAAGGGGGACCAATTTATCTTAATGCTATTGTTGGGTTTTACCTTAATGAACATTAGTAGTTGCGGATGCTTGCTAATAGTTCCAATCATAAGTGCATAGAATTCCAAGTCAGGGATGACATGCTAGCAGTGGCCTCTCCCACATAATACTTGCTATCGGTCTAGTAAAGTAGTCAATTGCTTAGGAACAATTTCGCAACTCCTACCATCACTTTTCCACACTCGCTATATTTACTTTATTGTTTCTTTATCTAAACAGCCCCTACTTTTTATTTATGTAATCTTTATTATCTTGCAAACCTATCCAATAACACCTAGAAAGTACTTCTAGTTTCATACTTGTTCTAGGTAAAGCGAACGTCAAGCGTACGTAGAGTTGTATTGGTGGTCGATAGAACTTGAGGGAATATTTGTTCTGCCTTTAGCTCCTCGTTGGGTTCGACACTCTTACTTATCGAAAACTGTTGTGATCCCCTATACTTGTGGGTTATCACATAACGCTTTCGCTTATGGTCTACGAGGGTACGTAGATAATACTCTCTCCTTTTGTTGCTATGCATCACCATGATCTTGCGTGCGCGTAGGAAATTTTTTGAAATTACTGCGTTCCCCAACATTGGCATTCGATCCAGGTTTATGCGTAGATGTTATATGCACGAGTAGAACACAAAGGAGTTGTGGGCATGGGTATATACATATTGCTTGCCTTCACTAGTTGATTCTTGATTCGGCGGTATTGTTGGATGAAGCGGCCCAGACCGACATTACGCGTACGCTTACGCGAGACTGGTTCTACCGACGTGCTTCACACATAGTTGGCTGGTGGGTGTCAGTTTCTCCAACTTTAGTTGAATCGGATTCAGTGAACAAGGTTCTTTCTGAAGATCAAAAAGCAATCACTATACCGCATTGTGGTTTTTGATGCGTAGGTAAGAACGGTTCTTGCTCAGCCCGTAGCAGTCACGTAAAAACTTGCAACAACAAAGTAGAGAACGTCTAACTTGTTTTTGCAAGGCATGTTGTGATGTGATATGGTCAACACATGATGCTAAATTTTATTGTATGAGATGATCATGTTTTGTAACGAAGTTATCGGCAACTGGCAGGAGCCATATGGTTGTCACTTTATTGTATGAAATGCAATCGCCATGTAATTGATTTACTTTATCACTAAGCAGTGGCGATAGTCGTGGAAGAAATAGTTGGCGAGACGACAACGATGCTTGAATGGAGATCAAGGTGTCAAGCCGGTGACGATGGTGATCATGATGGTGCTTTGGAGATGGAGATCAAAGGCACAAGATGATGATGGCCATATCATATCACTTATATTGATTGCATGTGATGTGTATCCTTTATGCATCTTATTTTGCTTAGTTCGGCGGTAGCATTATAAGATGATCTCTCACTAAATTTCAAGGTATAAGTGTTCTCCCTGAGTATGCACCGTTGCTACAGTTCGTCGTGTCGAGACACCACGTGATGATCGGGTGAGATAAGCTCTACGTTCACATACAACGGGTGCAAGCCAGTTTTGCACACGCAGAATACTCTGGTTAAACTTGACGAGCCTAGCATATGCATATATGGCCTCAGAACACTGAGACCGAAAGGTCGAGCATGAATCATATAGTAGATATGATCAACATAGTGATGTTCACCAATGAAAATTACTCCATCTCACGTGATGATCGGACATGGTTTAGTTGATATGGATCACGTGATCACTTAGATGATTAGAGAGATGTCTATCTAAGTGGGAGTTCTTTAGTAATTTGATTAATTGAACTTTAATTTATCATGAACTTAGTACCTGATAGTATTTTGCATGTCTATGTTGTTGTAGATAGATGGCTCGTGTTGTTGTTCCATTGAATTTTAATGTGTTCCTAGAGAAAGCTAAGTTGAAAGATGATGGTAGCAACTACATGGACTGGGTTCATAACTTGAGGATTATCCTCATTGCTGCACAGAAGAATTACGTCCTGTAAGCACCGCTAGGTGACAAACCCACTGCAGGAGCAACGCCAGATGTTATGAACACCTGGCAGAGCAAAGCGGATGACTACTTGATAGTTCAGTGTGCCATGCTTTACAGCTTAGAACCGGGACTTCAACGATGTTTTGAACGTCATTGAGCATATGAGATGTTCCAGGAGTTGAAGTTAATATTTCAAGCAAATGCCCGGATTGAGAGATATGAAGTCTCCAATAAGTTCTACAGCTGCAAGATGGAGGAGAATAGTTCTGTTAGTGAATATATACTCAGAATGTCTGGGTATCACAACCACTTGACTCAGTTGGGAGTTAATCTTCCTGATGATAGTGTCATTGGTAGAGTTCTTCAATCACTGCCGCCAAGCTACAAGAGCTTCGTGATGAATTATAATATGCAAGGGATGGATAAGGCGATTCCTGAGCCCTTTGTAATGCTAAAGGCTGCGGAGGTAGAAATCAAGAAGGAGCATCAAGTGTTGATGGTCAACAAGACCACCAGTTTCAAGAAAAAGGGTAAAGGGAAGAAAGGGAACTTCAAGAAGAACAGCAAACCAGTTGCTGCTCAAATGAAGAAACCCAAGTCTGGACCTAAGCCTGAAACTGAGTGCTTCTACTGCAAAGGAACTGGTCACTAGAAGCGGAACTGCCCCAAGTATTTGGCGGAGAAGAAGGATGGCAAAGTGAAAGGTATATTTGATATACATGTTATTGATGTGTACCTTACTAATGCTCGCAGTAGTGCCTGGGTATTTGATACTGGTTCAGTTGCTAACATTTGCAACTTGAAACAGGGGCTACGGATTAAGCGAAGATTGGCTAAGGACGAGGTGACGATGCGTGTGGGAAATGGTTCCAAAGTCGATGTGATCGCCGTCGGCACGCTACCTCTACATCTACCTTCGGGATTAGTTTTAGACCTAAATAATTGTTATTTGGTGCTAGCGTTGAGCATGAACATTATATCTGGATCTTGTTTGATGCAAGACGGCTATTCATTTAAATCAAAGAATAATGGTTGTTCTATTTATGTGAGTAATATCTTTTATGGTCATGCACCCTTAATGAGTGGTCTATTTTTACTAAATCTTGATAGTAGTGATACACATGTTCATAGTATTGAACCCAAAAGATGCAGAGTTGATAATGATAGTGCAACTTATTTGTGGCACTGCCGTTTGGGTCATATTGGTGTAAAGCGCATGAAGAAACTTCATTCTGATGGACTTCTGGAATCACTTGATTATGAATCACTTGGTACTTGCGAACCATGCCTCATGGGCAAGATGACTAAAACTCCGTTCTCCGGAACAATGGAGCGAGCAACAGAGTTATTGAAAATCATACATATTGATGTATGTGGTCCAATGAACATTGAAACTCGCGGCGGATATCATTATTTTCTCACCTTCACAGATGATTTGAGCAGATATGGGTATGTCTACTTAATGAAACATAAGTCTAAAACATTTGAAAAGTTTAAAGAATTTCAGAGTGAATGGAAAATCATCGTAACAAGAAAAAAAGTTTCTACGATCTGATCATGGATGAGAATATTTGAGTTATGAGTTTGGTCTTCATCTGAAACAATGTGGAATAGTTTCGCAACTCACGCCACCCGGAACACCACAGCGTAATGGTGTGTCCGAAGGTCGTAATCGTACTTTACTGGATATGGTGCGATCTATGATGCCTCTTACTGATTTACCACTATTGTTTTGGGGTTATGCTTTGGAGACGGCTACATTCACGTTAAATAGAGCACCATCTAAATCCGTTGAGACGACACCTTATGAACCATGGTTTGGCAAGAAACCCAAGTTGTCGTTTCTTAAAGTTTGGGGTTGCGATGCTTATGTGAAAAAGCTTCAACCTGATAAGCTCGAACCCAAATCGGAGAAATGTGTCTTCATAGGATACCCAAAGGAGACTGTTGGGTACACCTTTTATCACGGATCCGAAGGTAAGATATTCGTTGCTCAGAATGGAACCTTTCTAGAGAAGGAGTTTCTCTCAAAAGAAGTGAGTCGGAGGAAAGTAGAACTTGATGAGGTAATTGTACCTGCTCCCTTATTGGAAAGTAGTTCATCACTGAAATCAGTTCCAGTGATTCCTACACCAGTAAGTGAGGAAGCTAATGATGATGATCATGAAACTTCTGATCAAGTTACTAACGAACCTCGTAGGTCAACCAGAGTAAGATCCGCACCAGAGTGGTACTGTAATCCTGTTCTGGAAGTCATGTTACTTGACCATGACGAACCTATGAACTATGAGGAAGCGATGATGAGCCCAGATTCCGCACAATGGCTTGAAGCCATGAAATCTGAGATGGGATCCATGTATGAGAACAAAGTATGGACTTTGGTTGACTTGCCCGATGATCGGCAAGCCATAGAGAATAAATGGATCTTCAAGAAGACTGGCGCTGATGGTAATGTTACTGTCTACAAAGCTCGACTTGTTGCAAAAGGTTTTCGACAAGTTCAAGGAGTTGACTATGATGAGACCTTCTCACCCATAGCGATGTTTAAGTCTATCCGAATCATGTTAGCAATTGCCGCATTTTATGATTATGAACTTTGGCAAATGGATGTCAAAACTGCATTCCTTAATGGATATCTTAAAGAAGAGTTGTATATGATGCAACCAGAAGGTTTTGTCAATCCAAAAGGTGCTAACAATGTGTGCAAGCTACAGCGATCCATTTATGGAATGGTGCAAGCCTCTCAGAGTTGGAATATACGCTTTGATAGTGTGATCAAAGCATATGGTTTTATATAGACTTTTGGAGAAGCCTGTATTTACAAGAAAGTGAGTGCGAGCTCTATAGCATTTCTGATATTATATGTAGATGACATATTGTTGATCGGAAATGATACTGAATTTCTAAATAGCATAAAAGGATATTTGAATAAGAATTTTTCAATGAAAGACCTCGGTGAAGCTGCTTATATGTTGGGCATCAAGATCTATAGAGATAGATCAAGACGCTTAATTGGACTTTCACAAAGCACATACCTTGATAAAGTTTTGAAGAAGTTCAAAATGGACCAGGCAAAGAAAGGGTTCTTGCCTGTGTTACAAGGTGTGAAGTTGAGTCAGACTCAATGCCCGACCACCGCAGAAGATAGAGAGAAAATGAAAGGTGTTCCCTATGCTTCAGCCATAGGCTCTATCATGTATGCAATGATGTGTACCAGACCTGATGTGTGCCTTGCTATCAGTTTAGCAGGGAGGTACCAAAGTAATCTCGGAGTGGATCACTGGACAGCGGTCAAGAACATCCTGAAATACCTGAAAAGGACTAAGGATATGTTTCTCGTATATGGAGGTGACAAAGAGCTCGTCGTAAACGGTTATGTCGATGCACGCTTTGAATGGTGGAGCTGTCAGTTGGTGCAGTTCCAAGCAGAGCGTCGTGGCGGGATCTACGTGTGAAGCGGAGTACATAGCTGCTTCGGAAGCAGCAAATGAAGGAGTCTGGATGCAGGAGTTCATATCTGATCTAGGTGTCATACCTAGTGAATCGGGTCCAATGAAAATATTTTGTGACAATATTGGTGCAATTGCCTTGGCAAAGGAATCCAGATTTCACAAGAAAACCAAGCACATCAAGAGACACTTCAATTCCATCCGCGATCAAGTCAAGGAGGGAGACATAGAGATTTGCAAGATACATACGGATCTGAATGTTGCAGACCCGTTGACTAAGCCTCTCTCACGAGAAAAACATGATCAACACCAAGACTCCATGGGTGTTAGAATCATTACAATGTAATCTAGATTATTGACTCTAGTGCAAGTGGGAGACTAAAGGAAATATGCCCTGGAGGCAATAATAAAGTTGTTATTTATATTTCCTTATATCATGATAAATGTTTATTATTGATACGTCTCCAACGTATCTATAATTTTTGATTGCTCCATGCTATATTATCTTCTGTTTTGGACATTATTGGGCTTTATTATTCACTTTTATATTATTTTTGGGACTAACCTATTAACCGGAGGCCCAGCCCAGAATTGTTGTTTTTTGCCTATTTCAGAGTTTCGCAGAAAAAGAATATCAAACGGAGTCCAAACGGAATGAAACCTTCGGGAACGTGATTTTTGGAACGAACAAGATCCAGGAGACTTGGACCCTACGTCAAGCAAACAATAGGGAAGCCACGAGGTAGGGGGCGCGCCTCCCCCCCCCTGCCAGGCACGCCCTCCACCCTCGTGGGCCCCCTGTTGCTCCACCGACGTACTCCTTCCTCTTATATATACCTACGTACCCCCAAACGATCAGATACGAAGCCAAAACCCTAATTCCACCGCCTAGCTTTCTGTATCCACAAGATCCCATCTTGGGGCTTGTTCCGGAGCTCCCCCGGAGGGGCATCGATCACGGAGGGCTTCTACATCAATACCATAGCCCTTCCGATGAAGTGTGAGTAGTTTACCTCAGACCTTCGGGTCCATAGTTATTAGCTAGATGGCTTCTTCTCTCTTTTTAGATCTCAATACAAGATTCTCCCCCTCTCTTGTGGAGATCTATTCGATGTAATCTTCTTTTGCGGTGTGTTTGTTGAGACCGATGAATTGTGGTTTTATGATCAAGTTTATCTATGAACAATATTTGAATCTTCTCTGAATTCTTTTATGTATGATTGGTTATCTTTGCAAGTCTCTTTGAATTATCAGTTTGGTTTGGCCTACTAGATTGATCTTTCTTGCAATGGGAGAAGTGCTTAGCTTTGGGTTCAATCTTGCGGTGTCCTTTCCTAGTGACAGTAGGGGCAGCAAGGCACGTATTGTATTGTTGCCATCGAGGATAACAAGATGGTTTTTTTATCATATTGCATGAATTTATCCCTCTACATCATGTCATCTTGCTTAAAGTGTTACTCTGTTCTTATGAACTTAATACTCTAGATGCATGCTGGATAGCGGTCGATGTGTGGAGTAATAGTAGTCACTACAAAAAAATACACATCCGTGATGATACGTGTTTGTCACAATAGGTCACTTTTTTGTCATGCATGTACATCCATGACAAATTTATGACAGAATCAAGATAGTCATACCTGTGTTGTAATAGAAGTGTTCCATGACATTACCAAAATTATCATCACGGAAGTGTCCACTTCCATGACGATAAATCGCGCGTCACAGAAGTGCTTTCGTAAAGGGTGACCGACACGTGGCATCCACCATAACGGAACATCGTTAAGCTATCGGGTCGGGTTCTGGATCCGATAACCCATTAACAACCCCGACCAATGGGGATTTTCCATGTGTAAAATCATCATTGGCTGGAGGAAACACATGTCGGCTCATCGTTGGGGCAGATTTCAACCACTCATTGGACGGAAGGCGCCTATGATACGTCGACACGTGGCACGGCCCAACAGAGGCCCATTCCTGTGAAAAAGCCGGCCCGTTTGACTTGGTCAAAAGCTGGTGGGCCGGCCCATGGAAAGCCTGTTAACGGCCTGTTTGAATATAGCCCATTTACAGCCCGCTAACCCAAGGCCCGTTACACCCTATCCGAATTAGGCCCAGTAGCATCATCTGGGCCATCCAATATGATTCCAGCCCATTTTCACTTCTGGCCCATATATGGCCCATGACGTCTTTCGGCCCATATGAGGCCCTATGTAACTCTTGGCCTACTAACGGCCCGTGGTGAAACAGGGCCATAATGAACAGTGTATCACTTTACACCCATTAATGGCCCGTGGTGAAACTAGCCTATAATGAACAATGTATCACTTTATACCCATTAACGGCCCGTTATTCCGTTGGGCCGTTTCCAGCCCATGTTATCTTTCGGCCTTCTCAGAGCCCATTTATTCTTGGGCTCATTTCCAGCATTCGTTTACTTATGGCCCGTTACTGTCATTTTCTGCTTGTGGGCCAAATTCAGCCCGTGGTTACAGTCGGCCCGTTTGTGGTCCGTTAATACGTTGGGCCGATTTCATAGCGTCATCAAATACGGCCTATTAACGATGGCCCATTATGGTCGGCCCTTGAACGGACGATTCCAACTCTAGCCCGTTTACGGCCATAATGCGGTCTGTTTGGCCCATGTTTGGCCAATCGATTATACGGCCCGTATAAGGCCCATTGATAATATGGCCCGCAGAAGGCCCATTGTTTCTACGGCCCGTAGAAGGCCCACTGTTTCTACGGCCAGTAGGAGGCCCAGTGTCACTGCAGTAAATATTAGCCCATGGTTATTGTGGCCTAATTTTAAAAAATAGGTTATTGCAGCCACTAGCTAACCGCGGAAAAAGAACTGCAATGACTACAAGCAAACAAATAAACAAGACAACAAGGAAATAAATAAGCAAGCAACTAACGCTAGGCTATCACGGCTATTACACATATTACATCCACTGGGCATCAAAGTTCGCCACCAGTGCAAATATAGGGAATAAAGCAGCATATCATATACACTGGTTGTCAAAGTTGGCGACCAGTGCAAATAAACGCCGCAGCAAAACAAATCCAGAACTGAAACCACTTCAGAAGATCTCAAGAAACAATATCCTGGGTACCCATAATGCTGGCAAGATGCTTAGCAAGCTTATTAACTTTCTCTTGTTTGGCGCTTAAATCCTCTAGCTTGCTGTTGCACCAGAAAATATGCATCTGAATTCTGCAAGGACTTCCTCAGTCCTTCAGCTTCCTGTCGCAGCACATCTGATCGATGTCTTTCAACTTGAAGTTGAGACTCAAGAAGACGAACTGATTCAGGCAGCGAGTTCGAAGAGCTTGTGCCAGCAGTAGTGGCCAGTAACTCGAACACTACATCAAGACAGGACTTTTGGGTTCCCTCACTGTCGTCAATATAGTTTTTATCAGCTTTCTTGGAGACCAACAGGGATGTCTCACTATCTTGAACCTTATCTGCATTACTTCCTTTACCATTGGATAATGCGGTACTGTTCTCCAATATTTTGTCCGCATTCTAAAAGAGAAACAAGCAAACACATCACATGTTTACCATGTTGTATATGAAACTCATTTTGGTAAATGAGTTCAGTAGTTAAGTGGACAGGATAACAGCATGAAACAAACATATATCTATGTACCATGGTCACTTTATGGTCTATACCATTCTAGTTTTTGTTGCCAAATCAAGATAGAGACACAGTTCAAATAATATTTGTTCAAGACAAAGCAGAATAGACAGAATATAAGTGTGGGTAACTATAGAGTAATAACAACACTTGTAATGTGCATGACATGAGAACATAACTATTTATTCAATTGAAACTAAAATCAACATAGAGCAGGTTACAACAGCAAACCAGTTAAAGAAACAGGTTTAAAACATACCTGTTGCGCCATTGGAGTTTCAATTCCATCCTTCAAATTTTAAAATAGTTGGTATGAGTAAATACAATCATGCAAGAGCAAAGGAGTATGAACCATAGCTACAGAACCTGACCTGAGAACAAATCTTCTTCTCCTTTAAGCATTGAGTTGGGATTCGGAGTGGTGGTCCTCGTGCTTTGGGCATTGCAGTTCCCTTACTAAATGCTCGTGTTTGGGTGCTCTGTGGTGGAGACAATGATGTGTCAACTAGAACTGGGTTACTATCTGCTGGGGTTAGGGTTAGAAGGGGTGTGGCTGGTTCCCTGTCCAACTGGGTAGGGGTACAATCTGCGAGAGTCTAGGTTATGTGTGGTGGATCTGGTCCTTGGGCAAGTACAACCGTGGTTCTATCTGCATCAACTGGTAGCACTATCTTTTCTGAAGACTGTGTTGTTACTCCCTTAGATACTGCCATCACGCTCTCCAATTCAAATGGCTGATAAACAAGAAAAGTAATTGAAAGTATAGACATTATATGATAGACAGGTGCAATGGATAGTGGGGAATAAAAGAGGGCATGAAACAATTCATATTTATGTTGTCTAACCAAACAGGATAGCATGACACAATTTCACATATATGATGGCTAACTAAACAGGATAGCATGACACAATTTCACATTATGATGGCTAACTAAAAAAGATGGAAAGACATAGTTCAAAATATGAGACTATGTAAACATGATGACATGACATAACTATATAATGTGTTTATTAAATAGGTTGGCATGCCATAATTCACATACATTCACGGATAGAATGCCATAATTCAAAATATGATGACTGTAAACACTAAATAGGATGAGATGATATAACTATATGATGTCTTTATTAAATGGGTTGCCATGCCATAATTCAGATAGATGATGTGTATGTACTATGTAAACATGATGGCATGATATAATTCAAATATATGATTTATATAGTAAGCAAGTAAGCAGATGGCAATCCATATATGATGTAAAAACTAAGCAATGCAAGACAACATGCATGACATGGGTAATATAACCCTGCCAAGTTTGAGCATAGACCTCAGGGGGAAAATAAGACTGATCATCAGTCTCTGAATCCTCCTCTGAGGAGCTCTCTGTAACCAGCAAGATGTTTGCTTCAGCAGGTAGCATTGTCTGCTCTGAATACCTTGTTTTCACTCCAGATACTTCCGTCACCGCTTCAAATGGCTGATTCACAGGAAGAGTAGTTGAATATACAAACATTGTCGCCAAATGGAACACGTAATACAAAAAAATGATAGCATGATATAATTCACATACATGATGATTGGCTAAACAGCATGGCATTGCATAATTCACATATATAATGCCTTTGCAACAAGATAGCATTGTATAATTCACATATATAATGTCTTGCAACAAGATGGCAATGCATAATTCACATATATGGTAATTAGACACTGAACAGGTGGCATTCACACAAAGCATATCTAAACTAATCAAATGACATAGCAATGCGAGACACCATACGCACGATATGAGCAACATAACCCTACCAAGTT